>NW_022741166.1:103207-116311 GCF_011630105.1 Anneissia japonica
ATACAGAATCTTCTCCAAAAATGAAAGAAATAATTATATATGCGGTACTGTATTGCCATTAATGCTAGAGAATTAACAGTGAAGTCATCAACAAGGAATGCCAAATTGACCAGTAATTATCATTACTAATGGCCTCCTGATAACAACCCTAATGATTTATCAGACATTTACTATAGATAGGTCAGACTGAAGCATGTTAAAGTGTTTATACTAGGGAGGTAAAACATAGTGGATGATTTAACGAGTGATTAATAATAATTTATAAATTCACTGAGTCATTTGTCATCAGGTGCACATTAGTACTTTTTCTTTCTTTTTTCATTTTTCTAAGGCAAAGATAACCAAACCATACTTTATAAGGTGCATAGAGACTGTGTACAGTACAGTTTGCCCTTAAACTCCAAAAAGTCACCCTTGGGACCTAAAAATTTTCGTTGTGACATGAGTCTCCATTTTAGTTTTAGGTTTAGCTTTTGTGTTGAAGGATTGAAGAACGATTGAAAATATTGGTAACAAGATGAAGGAAAACTTCAAATAAAACTGCAGACTTATAAAGCTCAATCTAAAAAAAATACTATAAACGAGACTCATAACATAAAGTCCTGTACAAAAAAAATATTTTTACATAAATGTTCTTTTAATTTTAATGTACTTAAATATAATTTACTTTTACCATTTTGACATTTCTTTAAACCCACTGTATAAGGACCTGGATTTCAATTTTTTTAAATTACAGATATGGTACTTGCTGACCATGCATCAAGTCCAGAGTATTATATTTTTAAATAATAATGTATTGACTGATGAATTGTTTATAAAGCATTCAGTACTGTTAGTTATATCACATTATTGCAGCTCATTCACACCTAGATGAAATGGTCCCAGCATTTTCTACAGCTGCACTGCACACATGGTTCACACCTAAAACCTACACACGTTACACACAAATATGCAGCTGCCATAATGCACATTATGTCACACTGTATTGTACAGTACAGTATGTGTGTATGTAGTACCGTAAAATTTAGCGCTCAAAATCACATGCTAAATTCATTTCTTGGGTTTTAGACAGCACCTTATTCATGTAAAAAGCTTGGGATAGGCCTTTGGGGACCACAGCAGTTGCAAACCACCCTGGTACACTTTTTTTTTTATAACACTGAGGCTGAAAATGCTTAAAAATTAACAAAATAAGTACAAATTTTGGCTGAGAAAAAAATTTCAAAATGAGCTTTTTTATAAAAAAAAAAAAAAGAAAGAAAACCAACAAAACTTCTCTGTAACTTATTTGCAATAGGCGTGGCTATGTGACACCCTCTACAGTTTAATAAAGTGCAGTATCATAATATGTAATGTATAATGTACAATAATAATTTACTAGTTTGAAAAGTGTTTAAAAATATTAAGAACACAAGACAATTTTGAGCCTGAAATTTGTAAAAAAAAAAAAAAAAATTAGAGCACTAAGCCTGGGCAATTTTACCATTTCATATTTTAAAAAAAGTGTAGTATCGAGGAGAACCTCCTGCTTGTTTCTGAAGAGACTGTGCCTTCATTAACATGCACATGGGCCGTGTTCTGTTGTGTTGTGTTGTGCCAAGACTGCTTTGCGATGACCTGCACGCCAGCCTCCCTATTCTTATTATTGTAGTTCAATAGACCTTCCAATCCGAAGGATTCTGTATGCAGCTTTACACGATAAATTTTAGCTGGTCTGTATTTTACTTTATCAGAAAAGTTTAATCCTAGAGTTATTCAGTCTAGGGATTGTTTTATTCATTTTAACTTTTCTGATTGATTGAATTACATGTGAAGTTCTTTGTATAAACTTACAAATATATTCAGAAAAACTACCAACTCATTTTCATGAATTATTCATCTAAAAATTCCATGAATTAATTATGCTAATTTCAAACATTCATAATATTATATTACGCTGTATCAATCAAATGTGCCACCGCTCTTTCTCCATCTTATTGGTCTAATCACTAGTGATTTTCTATGAACAATATTCAGGTCCACGATAAGCAGGATTTGACATAAACAATAAACAACCATATTACTGTAATACTGCAAAAGTATACTAGATTTCCAAAATAGAAATAAACAGTTTCATTAGCACTTTCCTTCAGCTGTCACAGTGACAGGGGTAACAGTCATGTAATCACGGTCCATTGACTCCAGTGATTGTTCCTAACAAGCTGTATGGAACCTAATGAGGTTGAAACAAGTAAAAACTAATTGTTTTTAGATGGATTCATGCAGTTTGTTTCATATTACGCAGACTACAAATGGAAAATGACAACTTATTATCTTGTCCTTGGACCCTGTGCACCCCTACATTCCTTTCTATTGTTCTCATTAATTAGGATTTTTTAGCTATGACATCATTCTCAATCACATTTAAATTTTTTAGGCAGGAAACAATACTACTGTAGAGTAGATTGTAGGTACAGCAGTATTAGCAGTACCTGTATTATATTGAATAGTGGATTTGCATGTGTGTTCTAATTAAAATAAATGTAAAAACAATGAAAAGTTGTGGTACAATCATTGAAGGTTGACTTGTGAAACACAAATTTATCAAAATATAAAGAAAACTATTTTGATAGCTCCTGCGGTCTTTATCAGTGTTGATAACGATAACAGGAGCTATAGACATATCCATTCTATTTCATTATATTTTAATTAATTTGTGTTCTGCCAGTCAATCTTCAATGATTGTACATACTGTACACCGTCCTTTCATTGTTTTTACATTTTTAATTATAATACATTTACTTTAATTATTTATTATCAGGTACTGATAATAAAAGTGCTCTAAATAAAATGCTGAATGAGTAGCCTATTGTTGAATAATGTTATTTATTACAATTATTATGCATTTGTCATTTTTGTGTTTTTTTTGTATTTTCCAAAGATTGGAATAAGGAAAGAAAATGGCTTTATTACAAGTGGATTGTTTTCTTATCACTTTATCCATAGTTAAGGTAAAAAGGTAAAGGTAGGAGAATAACCCATAACTTGCAGTGTCATTGTGCTGAATTGTGTATGGGCGTGGTCCGTGACTACCTACAGTAGCAGCCGTAAAGAGGCGCTTCTTGGTAGATACATGTTCACATCATTCCACAACGACAGGGGCTGAAATAAACCATAACATCGGGGTAACCCCCTACTCTTCTGAAAGATGCAATGGGTTCTTTAAAGTGCACACGAGCCAGATGTATACACTGGACCTCCATTTTAAGTCCTTATCCGAGAAGACTTGGTTCTACCAACCGAATCATGGGGAGGAGCGACTGGAACCAGCGCCGATGTTAAGGCTGTAGCTAGCGGTGCCCCTGCCTTACCGCTCGGCCACTCAACTCGCTGTAACTGTTACTGTAATGCCACAATATGTACTTAGCAGTAATCTTTATATTGAAATGTCATACAAAATGAATATTATCAAGGCTTAAAAGTGTCTTGAGAAATGTCCACAGATTTTTAAGTTAAACCCAGGATCCTTAAATTAAAACTGGACATGGAAATTATACAAATCTTCTCATGAACAAGCAATATCATTGATTAAGTTTACAATTAATGATTGAATATATTTATTGCTGATCATTGATTGATAATGACGTGTACCTCGACAAATTATTGGACATTGACTACCCATGTAGGTCATTAACCTATTGGTCACTGTAGGATGATGAGTCACTATTGTAGACCTGGTGTTGTTATGATTTACTGGGAATTCCCATATGGCTACTGGTCAGCATTAACCTCATTTTCTGGTTGTTGGCAGTCAAATGAAATGTTGTCTGGTAGTACTGTATGGTCAGACAATGATGTTTGGAGTGAGCTAGTTCTCACTCAATATTAGTGCAACAACATCAGTTGAGCCATATCAATAATAACCATAAAATAAAATGTATTATAATTTTTAAGGATTTCTTGAATGTGTTCTTATATATTGGTATACTGTACTAGTTTGTAATCTGTATGACAGGGCTCTGTAATCTCTCATGCAGTCACCGGTTAATGTCAACTATGCGACCTTGTGATCCTGGGGATTAAAGGACTTCATAGTTAATCTTTTTTTGATCTTATAGAACTCTGAAGTACTAGTACAGATTTATAGCTGCATGTACAAATTAATAACAGTATCAAATGACATAAAATCACTAATAAATGATAATAAACATCTTTGAAAACATTGACTGACATAAAGCTACCTGTTGATTATAACTGAATGTTAAATATGGATTATGTTTTCTTAATCTCACCGTCCACTAAATTGTTGAAAGAAAAGAAGACTACACTATATTTCTGTAGAAATAATAATATTTATAATTTAATATAACATGCAGTCTTTTACAGCGCATAATTCCAATGGTTTAAAGCACTTCACATTATTACCATGGTCAATGGATCAAACCCATATGGGAACGTTATATCATTCAGTTCTCTGGGGACACGTTTCATAAATTCATAAAGTTGCTGCTGGAGTAATGATCTGCGTGGGTTTAAGTTTGGTCATTTATTTTGTTTCCTTGCATTATTACCCCTTTTACCACAACTGAGTAATTGTAGGTCTGAAATGCATAGAACATTGAATATGCACAACATTACAGTGGAATATATTACCACAGTACACCCCCAGAGATTTGACTACGGTACATTAGAAATCCACATCCATTAGATCATTACTGTGTTCCATAGTGTTTGATCGTATCACCACGTGTTTGCATACTGTATGAAGGACTTGGGATTACTGTAATATGCATAATATATACTACATAAGACAAAAATAATGTAACAAACAGTATTTAAATATAAAGTTTTGAAAAAAAGAACATGAAACTTGATATACAGTAAACATGTTTTTTATCAAAATGAAAGTTTTCTTATTTCTCACGCATCAATTTGTTGGTTTGTTCTCGGGTTCAGTGTCTTGCCGTACCATACCACGCAGATGTTCACAATGTTTTTGTAGGAAGAATCCGATAAAATAATATCAACAAATGTTTGAATCTTTTGTCATCGATAGCTTTATAAAAATTTAATCAAGAGACTTAGGATTCATGATAATTAAGCGTGCAGCAGAGGGCCTGTGTTTTGGGTAATTTTATGGCTTAGCAAATCTGTTGTTGTTTCGTTAGCGAATTCAATAGGTGATTAATAGGCGGAATGAATCATTCTCTAACGCTCTGATTTTCTTGGGTTTCTGTGATTGGGAATCAAGCCCACAACACGCAGTGTTTAATCTTGCCTCCAAAGTCATCTGGTCATAAACAAGTTTTCCTAATTCCAAAACAGGCATAACTGTAGGCCTACAGTACTACTGTAATTCTCTAATTTAGTTCATAATACAGTAGGCTTATGCATAAAGCAAATAATTAAACAAAACCAAAAATGAAAATTTCTAACTAATTAACTTCCAAACATCACTACTTGCTATAGCAGTATGTAGGAACCATGGTCTTACTGTGATGTGAATAAAACCGTACATAAAGTTATACTAAGCAGGTACGTACCAGTGATGATGAACAAGAGAAACATACCAGTGAAGGTGATTGGAGCAACTAAATCAAAATGTCCAGACATTCTAAACAAACAACAGTTCTTTTCAGAACTAACTACAGTATGTGGTGTACCACAGGATTAACATATTTATTAGTAACCAGTAATGTTATAATAGATGGATCTAGGGGGTTGAAAGGGGAGCTCTTCCTCTCACCATCCCTGACACAAGCTGTAAAATCTCTAAACAAGTGTGAAACCATTTTGATAAAAGATTAAGATGGCTAAAAATGTAGAATTCCCACAAGACTATGTCCCCAGGGCTATCAAAATAGTTAAGAGGTACACACCAACCCTGTCTCCATCAGAGGATACACTAGGTTCCACTTCTTCTTAGGACCAAACTATAGGATTGGCTTGGAAACAAATCCTGGATGCTAACGGGTAAATAAATGAACTAAAATTCTGTAGTTTCATCTTTCAGCATTAAAGCATGCTAGAACAGTTTAAACATACAAGACAGCAGATTTATATTTCTTTAATCCTATAAAATCACAGCTTAAAATTGTGATTTAGGTAATTTTAATCAGCTAACTATAAGCTAACAACATAATAAAAAAAAACCTCAAAAATAACAACCATTCTTAAAATTAGAAACAATATTTCTTATCCAAGTCTTATGTAAACATTGGCCTCTATTTCTTAGCTTTTTTAATCACTTAAGTACTTTACTACCTTGCAAAAACATTCCAACAAAAAATGAATTAGCCAACCTTGATGATTGCAAAGTTCTAATTACAATACCGTACCAGTACCTATCACCAGACTAAATAGTTTCTATTAATAATGTCTGTAAATTTGCTTTCGTATTCTATCACTTAAACTAAAGAACAATTAATTATAAAGGGGACGTTTGTAAGGACTAACAAAGCATGTAAAGGCCAAGTTCTTATACCAGGTAAGAATGAACCACCTGCCCTTGGGGTGAACGTGATCATAATACACCGACCTTCATCGCAATACACCCATGTGTGTCGGAATTACACCCTAAACAAAGGGGATATGTAGCACCTGGGGATCTTTTGAACTCCAAATGACAACACTGGCAATGGAAGGGGTTCAACATGGCAAGGATAACTCTTACTATATTAATGTACATTTTATTACCATTAATCATGAATTATTCATTTATTAATTATTCATTATATTATGTTCTCCAGTTCACATCATTATTCTTTCAAAGTATATTTAATTTCTGATTTAATTTAATCCAAATCTTAATTTATACATTAATAAAATGTATATAATATACAACAATAAATACTGTAGATTTCTAGCTATGGCAAACAATATTAAATTATTTTATCAACTGAAAATTCTTAATAACTTTGATTCCTCACTGAGAATTCAGACTGAAATGTCAGTTGTCTGTGAGTACTTCTTCCTAAAATGAAACTTGCTTTACACAGACTTCTCAATTACAGCTTCTGTTGAGTGACATTTGTCTACTGGTCTCCAATTGTTTATAGATGGTCCTTAGGTAATAAATTCTATTCTAATTGATTGACATTCCAGAGTTATTATTAATCAATGCTCGGCACCTTTATCCCAATAACAATTAATAAAGCATGATTGTGTGAAAATGATCAATTAACAATAAGTAAACCTTTAACTACCAAAATAAACTTGCCATTAGGATGATCTCATTTCTATCACATGATACCAATAGCCTACCAATAACCTTCTATCCTTCCATCCTAATGATAAATATTGAATGAAGAATCAATAAATACTTGTGTTGTTACAACCGCTAATGTAGAAAACAACAGCTAATGTAGTAACAACCGTTAATGTAGCACACTCCACAGCTTATGTAGTAAAACTCCCCGCTAATGTACAAACGCCAACAGCTTATGTAGTAAAAAGAAAATCAACCCCAGCTAATATATAACGCTCAACAGCTATGTAGTAACGAAAATTGCCTCCCAGCTAATGTAACTACTACCGGTATAGTGTGGTATGCTTACAAACTAGAACAGAGGTTATAAGCACTAAGCATACAAAACATAAGTACAGTACCTGCAGCATGCATGCATGGAGAATATATTGTAAATTAAAAGTACTGTATACCATGAAACTGTGACATTATTTTTTGTATTGGGGATACATTAAGAACTCACTGAAAATTGCATACAAAAATCTCAAATGTACCACTACATAATCCATAGAAAAGTGTAGTGAGATATTTTGAGTGAAAATGCACATTGCACAGTACTTTAAAATTACCCTAATGAAAATCTCTCCAAATGCAAGCTCAGGGGCTGTGTAAACAAAATCTAATTTTTGAGTTGGGAATACTGTAGAAAGTGGAAAGCCATTAGAAATCTATGACAACAGGTAAAATAACTGCATAAAATAAAGGTAGT
Organism: Anneissia japonica; assembly: GCF_011630105.1. Lineage (NCBI taxonomy): Eukaryota > Metazoa > Echinodermata > Crinoidea > Comatulida > Comatulidae > Anneissia > Anneissia japonica. The sequence continues at coordinate 111,142 of NW_022741166.1, forward strand.
ACTTAAAAAACTGTAATTTGATAAATAAAAAATTATGCTTTACAAATGTTACGCTTTAAGAAAATTTAAACTATAATCTTATCTTTTGTAGTTTTAATTAAAATTACTTTCTACTAACTACAGTATAGGCACAAATTTAAATTACTCTAAGGTATGCAATATTCTTACCTTGATTTGAGGGTGCAGCCCAGTGGCCATCTAGGGAACTTCGGCTGGGAGGGCGACTGGAGATAGATGAAACACTCCTGGTAACTCGGGAGGCTGGCACTTGGTAGATATCTTGTTTGTTTCTATTTACATCTGCTATCCACCTCCCATTATCATAGTCCCCTGGTTTTCGTGGCCCACCATTCGCATGTCCAAAACTTCTGCGCGAAGGATGATCTCTTGAACGTCTCTTATGATCTGGTCCTGGGTCAGTCTTATCAAGATCAGTTTCCAACAAACCCAGAGGTTTTGCTCTCATCAAATGCGAAGCGCTTTTTGATCGCTCACGTTGCATGGGCAAGATGACATTATTCGGACGCACGGTTGCGGTATTCGGATGCTGTTTCTCCTCTTGAGGCTTACCATTTGATGTCTTCTCAAATTTACTGTTAATAAGTGATATTTTTAACCCGGTGCAAAAACGCTCAAAGCTGAGCCGCCCCGTTTTTGGAGTAACTTTTTTCAATGCTTCCAAAACCCCAGGAGGTACACCATTGACATCTTCCCCCTTCCATCTGGTTTCTATGTCTTTAAGAGCTATCATGCCATCTCGATCTTCATCAAGAATATCAAATAGTACTTTTAATGATGAAACAAAAGCTTTTGGTAAGTTGTCTATAGGTGATTTTGGAGGTGATACTGTGTTGTTGTTATTGTTGTTGGTGGTATTTTCAATAAAAACAGGTTTCTGCGACACCATGGTGGCCATGGTCGCTTTGGTTAAGTGCACTGTTAAAAAAAACAAAAAAAACGTACAGTATTACAGTAATAAATTGCAAGAATAGGCCTATACAGTAAATTATTATTGATGATGCCACATGGGGATCAATCAATCAATCAATTTATTTGGAAATACTGTAGCATGTTGAAATTGGTAGCAGTGTAGCGTACACAAAGGTGGGCATCAAAATTGACAAAGAAATTTGAAATTAGGTATCCTACAAAAATCTCATGGTGGGGTCCTGGGCTATCCCATGGTGTGGGTCTACGGGCTTAGCCCTCTGCTGAAGACAAATAAAGGAACTGTGGAATCTTGTTTCTTCTTGGTTGGACCATTTTAACATGTCCTAGCTTTTTTAGGTATTAGCCATCAACAAAAAAATTCTGAAGTTATAAAATAGGACGATTTTGTATCGGTCTGCAGTTCGTTTTCGAAGGGAGCTAGGCCAGTCTGACAAGGACGGGACTGCCTCCGCCCCCCCCCCCAACCCTTCCCAGGCTAGTCATGGGCATTGAGTCACTGAAAGTGCACAAGCATCGCATCAATGCCAACCACCATGATATCGGCCAGGCCCTATTCGATCGAGGTCGTGGCTTAAAGCAAACTCAACTGTCATATTAATTAATTCCACTTTTACGATGCAAGTACTTGGCTATTATATACTTATAGACCAATATGCATCTGCAAATATTGGTTACATTAAAAAAAAAATCAAACCCTACCTGTCCCAAAATACTATACTTCTGACCAGACTCTGCTTTGTCTACCGTTACTGATAGACTAACCAACCACCACTGTGTACACTTCGCGGTATGAGTTCGAACTCTGCCGCACGAAGTGCAAAAAGTATTGAAATCCAATCGTCGAAATCGATAGTGTATCATGAGGGCGCTACTCATAAATTGTTAAGTGTACGTATACTGTACAGGTGGGTGTGTATACTATGCTTGTATACATGCTTATGATGTACAGTATAATAATGGTTGTTTTTTTTTTCATTATAACGTTTTCATTTATTTAATAATATGTATTTCACTAGCTAAGTTAAGAGACAATAATACATTTTTCTAGTTAAGACGTACCACTTGTTGAGTCCTACCGATGTAAATGATTATTTCAATAGATTATTATTATTTATCAAAAAGCAATCAAAGAACTTTCTGCTAGTCTTCGAGAATCGTTATACTCTATTTATATAAAACAGATTTGTTAATAAAGAAATGTAGATTAATTATCAATCAATCAATCAATGGCTATTTGTATATCACAATGATACCCACGGCGGTATGATACCTTACAGACATGAATCTTCTAAATTTGCTTCATCTTCAGGTTATTGGTTTTCACTTCCGTCTTTGTACCTTGTCTTTGTTGCACAAATACTTCACCACACATTTTTTTAAACCATTTCATTTTCGTTTTAGTTTTCTCTTTTAGTACCGATTATTATACCGGTATTGATTTATTATGTATAATATACATGCAGATTGTGTGTTAGTGAAGGCACTACACAGCCATCGATACTGTTCTATAAATAACAATTATGCATTATTTGCAGGAGAGAATACTTTATTTTTTGACATTTAGACATCACTGTTTCATAAATAAGTTTTGAAAATGCATACGGATACAATATTTTCTTTTTCTTTTTTGCAATGTAAGTTGTTGTAATGTTAAAAAGTGTTAATACATTTTGTTGAAATATTCTATCATATTCTAAATGGGACATGGGCCAATACAAATAATAATAGAGCATAATCGCAGGTAGGCCTACATTATTCTGTGCGAGATTAAGCTGTGTAGTAGGTCTACATTAACTTTCACTTTATTTCATCAGGTTTCGGTTTTCAGATTCAGATCTGAGTTTTTGTTTTGTTTTTTGTTTTGTTTATTCTTTCACCATGGAGGATTCATTCTGAGTTTATATTGAGACTCCTGTACATTCTAGACGAAAGTGAACTTCATTTGGCTTGCAAAGAGGTAAGAAAAACACATTGTTACTATAATTTAAATTAGAAGAGATCATATACGTTTTAAATGTATAGGCCTTAAAATAGATATTTCGGGCCATGGCTATTTAGGAAATTAGAATTTATAGACCTGAATAAGAATTTATAGACCTGAATAGTCCTAACGTGCATGCCCTTCTAAATTGCCGGAAGTGCCACTCACAATGTAATTTTCTAATTTTATTTTAAATAGGGAAGGAGGGTAGCGGGCCGCCTTGTAGGCCTATCCGCCTCATGTTTATGTAAGCTCACTATTTTTTTCAGGTTGTAAACTCCAGCCTGTGGAGAATATTTACGTAGGCCCTGAAACATTTTGTGTGGAAGAAGTCACCCAAATATTTTTACGCACAAGACTTCAAGGAAAAAAATGATGCTGTTAGTAATAAATATTGTAAGCCAATTCTGATTATTATTTTAGAAGCACAATGTGAAATTTATAAACAATTGTTACATCTGTAGATATGTTACAATAAACAGTAATAAGTTTTTATTATGATTGTGAATGTTTATACAATTCTTTGTTCATGTTTAGAATAGTCTGTTTCGTTTCTTGGTGTTACTTCTGTTGCTGTGTACATCTAACGGTACGTTTCGTCTGTTCAGTGTTCGTGTTAATTATTATTATTATTAGGCCTATTATTATTATTATTATTATTATTATTATTATTATTATTATTATTATTATTATTATTATTATTATTATTAATTATTATTATTGCAAAAATGTATATAAGATTTGTTTTATCAATATTAATACCTTGAAAATTAATAATGTAAGATAAGTAGGCCTACAAAAAAGATGTTAGAGTCTATAAGTCATCTGAGCATCTAGGCCTATTTAACTTTCTAATGATAATGGGAATGAATGTAGACTTGTATAGCGCATAATACTAGGTCTCTATGCGCTTTCAAAAAAAACATCAAAAAGAAAGAAAAAAAAAACAATTATATGGATGACGAAAGATGAGTAATTCTTGTCTTAAATAGAGAAATTTATGGAGATTCCCGTATATTAATTAGAAGTGAGTTCTTGAGTTTTGGGAGCGGTGACCTATAAAGTTGACTTGTCAGAAATTCTTTCTTAGAATACAAATAGAAATTAATATGATTATCAGTAACGATCGTTCATTACCTTAATTGGTAATACTTTGACATAACTTTGAATATTCATTTAAGTTCTGTATCATCCTGTTAGGGAACGTTCACAACATTTTCATGCATAGGCTATATATAAAAGTGCTTTTCTACCACTCCCCCCACCCCCACCCCCCTAGCGTACGGTGGCCCTACTGTTTGTACACTTGTTAAAATGTTGATTGTGAGTTACCATCTAGTTAAGAAAGGCGAATTAAATCATTAGTGTTTTTTTTAATAAAATGTGTTGTGTATTTCATCAAGTTATGTCCGTTTGGGTCCATTATTAAAAACTTCAAAACACCTGCCTATTTGTTTATTTGGAAGTAGGTCTACGAGAAGATATCTTTACGCTTCATCAAATTAATTTGAACTGGATTATAGTTTCTTACAGAAATTAATATATCCATAAATATGATATTAGTTCACGAATGGTATTTGTATATATCCTTCACCAATAAGATAGGTCTATTACTATGTAATGCTTAGATCGAGCTATCTTTTTAGAGGCATTTGTGACAACTGAGCATGCAGCCAAAGAAGGTGATGATGCAGTGTTGGTACCATGTGACTATTCACAATTTCATTTAATACCCGATGTTATTACTTGGAATGAAGTGAATGAAATCGGATTATATATTACACGTGATATTGTAAATGACCAAAAAACAGTCAGTGGACGTTTCAGCTTAAGAACAACACCGAAGAAGCCTTACCTGGTTATCTCAAAGCCAGTAAGGAATGATTCCAAGAGAATATTTCAATGTCTGATCGTGTCATCTAGAGGATACTCATCTACTTATTCAATATTTACCAGTCTCATTGTATATTGTAAGTATGTAGCAGACAGAATCACTCATTTTTATTCTGTGCATAAATTAGGTTAGTTTGATCAATATGCTATACCGGTACAAATACTAATAATTTATAACAATTTTTTAATATTTTGTAAAATAGAAAACTAAGACACAGATTTCGATTAAAGTAGAATATATATATATATATATATATATTTCATTTGTGTTCCACGTGTGTTCCGACAGAATAATAGAAAATAATGAAACAACTTCAGTAGTAGACTTTAAGAACACTGATTTAT
>NW_022741166.1:116356-241206 GCF_011630105.1 Anneissia japonica
CATCAAAATAATACACAACATAAGATGATGTTTTGTGTTTATTGTAATGTATATTTAGGTAGACTAGAGCAGGACTTGGTGTATTACTACCCATAAATAGATATTAAGAATCAACAGCAGCATACAGTAACTTTAAATCCATCCTAAAGCACTTCTTACATTTATTATAGCAATTTCTTAATTTCCCTCTAAAGAGTGATATTTAAGAACACTTTTAGTGCCGGTCTTTAATTAGAGGATTCTAATTAGAGACCAAACCTGCTAAAGACCACCAAAACCCCGGTCCCAAAAGTGGTCTTTAATTGGAGGGAGATCTGCACACTATAATTCTGCCATTTTCAGACCTAGATTGGCCTGTTCTCACTACCTCAGCAACCAGAGTGCATGAAGGTGAATCGGTAACATTGTCATGTAGGAAACCTGATGGTGTCCCGGCAGTCTCTAAAATTTCATGGTATAAAGATGGACAAACACACAGTACCGCAAACACCACCATATTTCGTACAAGTGAAAACGCACTAGAAATGTTCATTGAATCTGCAACTCCAGACGATGTTGGCATTTATACCTGTAAAGCTGAAAGCAACCAATTACAAGGAGAAAATGGAAAAACCAGCAATCAAATTGACTTGGAAGTAATCGGTATGTATTTTATGCAATTGTTTGTATTTTTATATCATCTTAGTCTAGCCCTCGATTGTAGTAAAATAGGACCTGCTCTTTAATTCTTTAAACATATAATTATCGTAAAAACGTTCCTGATGATTTATGTTTCGTTTATAAGCAATTACGGTATGACATAAACGTAACTTCAAAAAGTGACTAAAAAGATGGTACGACTGTATATAGGCCCTAAGGCCTACAATTTTGGGGGTATTTTAACTAAATGAAAAACAAAAGGGCAGCAAAACAAATAAAACAAATTTTTTTACAAATTAAAAAAATGTGAGTGAATTTATTAATTTCTTTCTTTCTTTCCTTTTTTTTTTTTTTTTTTTTTTCCAGATGCACTACAAAGTTGTCTAAAGTTGTTGTCTGATGTAAGATATTTCCATTCTAGGCCTACATTAATAGCAAAATGTCAACTGTGGGTTATTTTTATTACATCTGATAAGTAACCTTGAAAAAAAAAATCCACCCACTCCTTTTTATCATTAAAAAAGAAGGGCAAACAATTAATTTTTAGGCCTAATTTGTACCCACATGTTTGCTGTGGCGGCGCTAGAGTTGATTATATAAAAATGGAGCAAACACAAAAACAATATTATGACAGCGAACGGGCAGAGCCCGAGACAGAAAGGATATTAGGGAAATTTGCAAAACTAGACATTTTCGAAATAGATAGGCCTATAATATTCGTGGATGCTCTTTATTATCCTTAACCACAAGTTGGAAAGCGTGGACACAGCAGGGTCTTAAGCTGAATTTAAAATAAGAAGAAACTGAATAAGATTGAAATAAGCTAGTAAGATTACGGTATAGGTACAGGCGTTAAAAAATTAATAATAAAAAGATAACATGTCATTACAATATTCATGTACTGACATGTTATCAACGAAATTACAATGCATATGATCTTACCCACCCAGTCCAAGATGCGATCACTTTCAGTAAGTCTGGTAGATTAATTCACCCTCAAGTAAAGACTAATCGGTTTAAAAATTCATTTATTCCATCAGCAGTCAGACTTTTTTAACATGCAGTTTAATAAACAAGTCGTAATATGTATGGCCTACCTTGCCTTTCCCTTACAACTCAGTAATCCTTGAAATACTAGGTTTTTATCGACAGCTGTTCAATAAATTTCAGCATCTTGTATTATTTTTGTTGTCCAATTGTATGTATTTAATTATACAGTACGTCTATATTTTTCTACTAATATTAGTGTATTTTATAGAGCCATATCTCATAGCATATTTTATACTGTTGTGACAACTTATCGATAAAACCAGTAGCACCACAGTACTTACCATTGCATATAAAGTTTCCCATTAGCCTTCAAGAGCGAAAACAAAAACAAAAACAGATAAACATCAATTATGTAATTGTACTTTTGTACACAGGTCGTCCGGATTCACAGTCCAAAGAATGTCCATCCAAGCCTACGGATCTCATCATTTCACTCACAGCAGTTATTGCTTTGGTTATTGGTTCCGTTCCGACTTATTTAATAAGCCGATACATCTATGTAAGTGTTGACATTAACAGCACAACACAATTCTGATAAAAAAAAATCTTTATAAGGAAATAATATATTTCAAAATAAGTACTTTTTATGGCAAAGATTTACCAACATTTGTTGATTTCTTTTTTATTTAGAAGAGGAAAGAAAAGGAAATCCATCACCAGTATCACTGTCAGAATTCTCAGTACCAAGATCCGATGGAAGTTGCTCTAACTCCTCGCCACTACGAAGATCTCAATATTTATACCGATATCGATACATCAAATGACGACAATAACAAAGCTTACTCTGAAGTCCAAAGCATTTACGAAGATCAGGTTTTGTAATAAGCGCAAATTAGCACCATTTGACCTATTTAAAAATATATTTTGTAAAGCAATTTACAACTAGTGGAGTTATGTTATCGCATTTGAATCCCAAAGTTCTGGGGTTATCAAAGTAAAACTGTATCTCCAATTACTGTACCAGGCCCTCTAAAAAAGAAACTTTGTTTGGAGTACAATCATCATTTAAACTATACAGCTGTGGTTACCCAATATTGGCGATATTCCAATCGGCATATAAACTGTAATGAAGTATATAATCTAGTCTAGCCTGGGTTCCAGGCCCTAAATTTGGGTTACTAACTCTTTATTGCACTTAGTGCCCGCCATACCCAATTCAACTGGCGTCCCATACTCGGTTTCTTTTTTTTTTCCCGGATTCTAAAAAGAAGGTGTGAAGACCATATATTTATATTAAAAAGTATTCTTGCTACAAGGCAAGCACAAGGCGGCAAGAAGACACATCTTGCCTTTTTAGACTTTAAAAAGGCTTTTGACTCTGTATGGAGACAAGGACTTATACAAGCTATTAAAATTGTAGGCATAAAGGGCAAACTTCTAAATATTATTCAGAACATGTACTCCGGCAATGTCAAATGTAATGTTATTTTTAATGATATTAAATCTGATGTTTTTGAAACTAAGGAAGGAGTTAAGCAAGGTTGTCCACTTTCACCTATCTTATTTTCTATATATATAAATGAACTTAACAAAATCATTAAAAAAAGAAAATTAGGAATTTATATTTTCAACACACAAATTGGAAATTTATTTTGGGCCGATGACGTTGTTTTAATAGGTGAAAATGAACATGACCTTGAACTATTCTTGGATGCAGCTGCAGAGTTCTCAGTACTCTGCAAACTTAAGTTTAATTTAGAAAAATCACAGGTATTTGTTGGCCAAAGAGTAAATAAGCTGAGAAAATGGAAATTAGGTAATAACCTTATTAAGTGAAACAGATAAATACAAATATCTCTGTACAATTATATCAAGAAAAAACAATATAATGATCATATTGAAGAGGTTATCAAAAAAGGAAATAAAGTAATTGCCTATATCAAGTCAATTGACTGATGGCCAAGAAGATTGCCAAGAAGACTTCAACAGGATATACTATGGTGATTTATTGTGGAAAATAATTGGTCTTCCTACAATAAACTATGCATGTCCTGTTTGGGTCCCAGGCAGTAAACAGTTAGTTAACAAACTTGAAAACCTGCAATATCAGATGGCTCAAATGATCCTGAAAGCACCAAGGAATGTTGTCAATGAAGCTTTACTTGGTGACTTAGGGTGGCAATCTATGGAAACGATTCAAAACAAATTTAGAATAAAATATTTTGATAGGCTTAAAACTATGGATGAGGATAGATTGCCTAGACTACTATGTAAATCACTTATGGAGGTTAGATCACTTACACGATGGAAATGGATCGATAACATTAAAGCATTATTAGACAAATATGATCTAAATGATATATATAATATGGAACCACAAAATACTCAGTGGATAAAATCTTTTAGTAATATGATGTCAGATAACAATAATAAAGAATGGTTTCAAAAAGCAACTAAAAAATCATCACTGAAGGATTACATTAAATACAAAAATATACCAAATTTAGAATACTACCTTTTGGACAAATTGAATTTTACAGGTACACATTTAAAGTTTAAAGCTAGAACTAATGTTCTAGATCTTGAAGGCAGAAAACGGCATGGTCAGATATGCACTCGGGCCATTGTATTATTTGCAAAAAAAGAGAATTAGAAATGGTCGACCATTTTCTATTTGATTGTGAAGGCCTATCCTCTATAAAATGCATGTTTTGAAAATTTGAAAACTGATTTGTGTAAAGTTAATAGGTTCTTTTGGGACATTTTCTTCGAAGGTTCGTGTGAATTTAGGCACCACTTACTTTTAGATAATATTTTTGATGCATACCAGAATATTGAAATTTGTAACATATTTGATAACCATTGTAAAACATATTTAACAAAAGCAATGACTGAAAGAACTGAACTAATGAAAAACATTACCACCAATATTTAATTTTTATGCTATTTACTGTACTTTAATAAACTTATATTTTTGTCATTTTTATTTATTTATTTACTTTATATTCTGTAATTGAATTCTCTATTTTTTTTTTTTTTTTTTTGTACATTAAGTTATTCCTTAATAACTACAGAATAATGAGAGTAACATTTGTTTTGTTTGTCCAGTATTTTTTCTTTACTCATTTAACTTTTCAATAATTCATTTTTATATATTGTCAGTTGTTGTTTTGTAACTGTTGTACGGGTCGAACCTCTCCTGCGCGAGAGTGTTCCTCTGTTATAAAAGAGAGAACCAATAAATCTTATCTTATCTAATATTCCGACTCTGAATTAACTTTTTCGTTGGTGGCGCTGTCCAGAATGAGAAAAATAATTAAAAAAATAAGAGACTTGTGGCAAGTCTAAATCTAGTCGTATCTTAATCATCGTTATAATATAACTTGATCATCAACAACTAAATAACCATCACCATTGTTATACCATTGCTACTACCATACAGCTGTGGTTACCCAATATTGGCGATATTCCATTAGGCATATAAACTGTAATGAAGTAATGTAATCTAGTCGTATCTTAATCATCGTTATAATATAACTTGATCATCAACAACTAAATAACCATCACCATTGTTATCATACCATTGCTACTACCATTCTCTTAATTATTATTAAAAATTATGGAAGATAAGTGTTCCAAATATGGTAAATTAATGCATTAATGTTAGTGATGTTTGGATGTGAAATATTCCCCCTTCATAATTTGTTTGTTTGTCATATGCTGAAATAAATTGATGTAAATAAAAACTGAGTGACCAAGCTTAGTTTGTGATGGAATGGCATTCTTCCAAAACACAGGATTAACAAAAGCATGATCATCTGACACCTGCTTTGCAAAGGGGCTACACAATTAGATAACATATCCCCTTGTACTACACTCAAGAAGTCAGTAAATCTCACCCTCATCGGATCTTCACACTACCTCTAAAGCCAAGTTAAATCAACAGTCTACTGCTAACATAGACCAAATCCAATTCCCGTCAAAGATTTTAATATCATCCATTTTGAATAAATGTACAGGTAAAGATATGCAAATAAGAATGCAAATTGTTATTTAAATATAAATCCAAATGAATATGCAAACGAATAGCAAACTTTATATATTTGATTGAAGATAACTTCTTCCTTTAATAATTCATAATTAAATTAACATACAATTATACAATACAATGAAAAATGAAAAAGTTACTTATTGATCTTATCTCATAGATAATACCAATTTCAATTACTATATATATATATATATAATATATTTTCGTCCACTCTTGTGGACTTCATCATTTACACTGATGAATTCCACAGGAGTGGACAAAATATTTGTGTGAAATACATTTAAATATGTCAACTTGACATTTGTTTGTTTCTATTGCCATTGCCTTCACTACTAGTTATCAGATGTTATGGATATTATATCTTTATGGGGCACTGTTTTACAGGATTATTTTCATTGTAGATGAACATTCCATTTATCATTGGTACTCAAAAATGAGTAGGTAACAAAACACTGTAATTATAAAAAATTACTACATTATACAGTGTTACAAAATATTAGTTTGCTAGGTCACCTCATTCTGGTATGCTGCTAGGATACATAACTGTATGTATAATTTTTCTTAGATACGACACAAGTCGACACAACCCCTTAATAATTTCCTTATTTTGTTTTTCTTTATTTAGTTTGTCAAATTGATTTTGATTGCAAAACACTATGTAGACGGCACAGTGTAATCAAATTAATAGTTATTGTACACAAGTTACATTGAGAGCTCTCTTCTTGGAATGTTTCAATACCTGTCTATGGCAAACTACTGCTAAAATGTCTACAATTGCTTGTGATAACCATCGCAACGTTTATAACTGTTTTATATCAGACAAACTTCTTGAATTTAATTCAATAAATCATATATATTGTATATATATTATAGATTATAATAAAGCAATATATTAAATAATAAACTTGATCTGAATGTGTTGTCAGAATACAAATTTTGATTGTTGGTACATACAAGACAGTGGCGCAATGACCGTCAGAAACGGTCTGGGGGAAGGGGTGGGGTTTCGAGCAGCCCAAAACCCACCAGTCAAAATGCGTGACATGGGCCTCAAGCCCCTGATACTACTACCCAGCACTCCTAATACAGATCCTTGACCAGAGTGCTTTCAGGTGAAAAGCTCCAGTCCCCAGTTTATAAGAGACCAGGAAAGACCTCAGCAAATACAAGTTGATTACATGATTGGATATGCCACACAATATTTTAAAAAGGCAGTGACACTGTCTAATATTTAAATGCATCCTTAAACAGAAGTAATCCCTTAATATAAAAAGTTAAAATTACTCTTGTAACTACTATTACACTGAAATGGTCCAATTCAATCATCTAGTCATAATCATTTATATTGAAAGAACTGCATACATATCATACTTGCCTAATAAAAAAAACAAGTGGGAAAAAAAAATTTCAAAATATATATTGTATATGAAATAAAAACAATATTTTGCATCAATAAAATATTTCACAATTTAATAGTGGCTAAGGACTTGTTAAGTACTGAGTTATTATTTATTAATTTCTTATCTGGTTAATCTCTGATCTGGTTGATGATGCTCCAATCTCTAATGTGAACTTCTTATCTGGTTAATCTCATCAATAATCTGTTTAATTTGTTATCTGGTTAACCTATGATGAATTTTTATCAGGCTAATTTTCAAAATAATCAGGTTAAGCTTGGTTCCCATAAAATTGCTACACTGATGCTACACTGACGCTACCATGTTTTAACCACAACTCTTACATTGTGTAGCTTTCCCAAAGCAATAGGGAAGGCTCTCTGATTAAACATAGTATGTAGTGTCACCAGTGTCTGTCGGCAATATCATGTAGCAATTTACATGTCTGTCATTTGGTGAATCTGTTTGTTATCTTGTCAATTGTCCATTCATTTGGTTAATATCCGATCTCATAAATATCTTATCTGGTTATACTCTAGTTTAATTGATTTCTTATCTGGTTATTTACATATCTGGTTAATGTCGTTATTAATACCTTATTTGTTAATTTGTTTTAGCTAAATTTCTATTTGAGTATTAAACAGCACATATTTATTTGGTTCTTGACATTCTGCCAAAATAGTGCAGGTTTTTTTATATTAATATTTTGTTCTATTTGCATCTAATCTAAATGAATATTTGAAACCATGAGATGTGTAAACAGCACTGATTTAATCAAAATAGCAAATTCATGACATACAACCTTTTATAATAAACAATATCATTGTTACTATGATTATAACTAAGATTAAAATAAACATAAATCAAGAATTAATTTCATTAAATTTTGCATAAAAACCAAACATTGACATACAATAAAAACTTGTTTCTAACACAACAAATTAACTAAACATTTAAATGGAAGTTATAGGCTTGTTTTTTATTCTGCTGAGCTGATGCTAAGAGGTCCAAGAAATGATTAAAGTTACCTTAGTAACATAGATACAATCAATGTACTATGTTTGCTGCTCTCCATTGGTGGTTATTATGGATGTAAACCAGTAAAAAAAATCCATTTATCTTTGAACACTATTACACAAAAACCATTGGACCATTCAAAGATTGGCAAAAACCAATTGAAACTACTGATACATCTGTGGCAGTATAGATTTACTTATTTACTTATCTAACTAGAAAGTTATAATATGAGTACAAGGTTTGCTCTAATTCTGCCTTTAATGAATTACCCCAACAACTGGTTCTTGTATCTTCTTTATGTGTTTAACCAGTCTAAATCATCCTCATCATCTGCTCCACCAAACAGGGGTGGTGGAGGCTTCCTTGGCTGAAACATAAATTTACAACTAAGTAAATTTGGTGGTGCGCAAAAATTTGGTTCAAAGGGAAGATAAGGGAAGGAAGGTTATTTCTATCTCTCTCTCTCTCTGCTTTAGCATAGGATCAGTCATAGATTATGTTCCAATAATCATGGAATCCCTTTCCCCAAACCCACCCCCATAGAATTGGAAGAACTTCTTATAGCACTACATGCTTTCTTATACATAATCTTGGCAATGAAATTATGTACACAATAATGTTACTTACATCATCATCGTCATCATTGTTATCCAAGACTGGTTTCTTTTGGATCTTCTTTTTGGCTGGTACTGCAGTAAACAAATCACTATCATCGTCCTCATCATCATCAAAGATACTGAAATGGACAAAGAAGCACAAATTTATTATATATCTATTATATTTATGATTATATAATTATCATATTTGTTGTTTAGCAGATATATACTCATAGAAACTTCCCATACACATCTCAACATGTTTCTTTTTCTTTGGTACAGTACTGCAAGAGAGAAGGAGCCTATTTTCCTCTACAGATATACAGAGAAACAAAGTAAAAGAGAAATAGTATAAAACAAGATTCGTTACTGTGCTGCTGAATATTACAAAAAGTCCTGACAAATTACAAGTGTTCAAAATGTTTTTTAACAGCATAGCTTACTCTATACTATTGTATCTTTAGCATCAATCAAAATAGAGTTGTTTTGAATTCTCTTTGACAAAACCAATGTATTCACCTGTTTGCTGCTTTTGTTGGCTTTTCATCATCGGGGGGAAGTTCAGGTGGAAGCTCTGGGGGTGAATCTGGTGAATCCTGTGGTGGTGACTCTGGTGGAAGTTCTGGAGGAGTCTCTATTGGTGAGAGGTCTTTATCTGGTTCAGATGCCTCCAGACCATCCTCAGCTGTTGAAATATCTGGAAGCTGATCTGGTAGGTCATCTAAGTTTGGAGACTCAGTTGAAGGAACTGTTGGCTGTTCTGATGCTTTTTCGTCTGTTGCTTCAACCTCCTTTGCAATCTTTTCATCCACTTCACCCTCTTCTTCTTCCTCCTCCTCCTCTTCTTCTTCTGTGATTTCTGGTAGTTCTGGCATTGTCTCTGAAATAGTATTAACTTTTGGCTCAACTGGAGAAGTGTTTTCATCATCAGACTCTTCATCAGCAGATGGTGGCGGTGTAGATGGTTGCCTAGTCACAGCACTATCAGCATCTGCAAAGTCATTGATATTATATATTACAAATACTTCTGAAATTAATAAAAATGTAATGAACTTCATCCTCCTTGATGGTCAAACAAGTGGTGTATCCTAAGGTGTTTGATTCCTTGAGCATGACTGCATCAGGAGACTTCTCAACATTCCTAAAACTTTAGAAGGCTCTTGAGCACCCAGATTACTTCATTAACTCCTGATGAGTGAGGTAACTAAACTAAAAACTTGGGCTTGGAGTGCTAGTAATTAATTTGTTTTGCTTCAGTGGGGATGCAACTGGGGGAGAAAGCATTTTTGCAAGGCGTGCAACACACCTGGTTTCTTCACTTTTGTCACACGTTCATATACTTCTCCTGCTTCTTCTTCCTTCCTCTGCCTGATTTCTAAATCTGCCAGAGCCTCTGACAAGCCTGGCATATTAATACTGCATTCAGTCTCTTCTGGGGGTGCAGGCACTTGCTGCAACTGTCCAGATGCTGTCCCAACGGGTGTAGCTTCCTCCTTCTGTGCTGAAACTGACTCAGTATATGATTTTTGGATACCAGCTGGAAGAAGTTAAATATATATATTTGTTAAATAGCCAGCATGCACATTAATCTCCAGCATGTCAATAATATTTTCTGCCCTCTTCTTATTAACTATTAACTGCCATGTTATTAATTTTAAAGACAATTTTTCACTGTTCACAATTTGAAGGGGAAAATTGTTAAATATGTCTGGGGAGTTAATTATTTTAATAATTAATATTTTCTGATTAACATCGAAATTAATTAACAATACTTACAATAATAACAAAAAACAATAATAATGTTTTTTTAGAAAGTTTTTATGGATTTCTTCCTTTGCAGATTTTTGGATAGTTTTTCTAACTACCTGATTTCTTGCCTCGATACCGGATTGTTAATCGTACAGCTCTAGTATTCAGTGTTTCTTTTACTCTCAGCTCTAAAATAACACTTACACATACTAGCACTCAAGATGATGACGTGCCAAGACAACAAAACATGTTTGCGCCTAATAAAATGTTCATCTCGCTTATAAAATTTGTGTTGTTGCTTCTTTGTTTGGAAGTATCATTGAAGACTTTACGATTAATACTCCAGTATCGAAAGAAGAAATCAAGAACTTGGAAAACCTATCTAAAAATTCTGTCAAGGTAGTAGCCTATATAAACTCTCTAAAAAATTGCAAAGTGTTTTCCCCTATTAATAATATTTTAATTTTATTTACCTGAAGATTCATTTTCCTCCTCATCATCTTCATCTACTTCATCTTCTCCTTCACTACTTTCTTCCTCATCATCTTCATCACTTTCGGCTTCATTATCTGGTTCCCCTTTGACAAGTTTCATAGTCACTGCCTATAGAGTATAATACAAAGGTGAAATAGTTAATGCATTGGCTAAAAAATTATATCGTAAAAATTAACAAATTTCAATTTACCTCAATGGCAGTACAAATTATAAAACAATCAACTGAAATTAAATAAATCACTGGTAAAAACAAATATTTTATATGGGGCTTCGCTTAAAAAAATGAAGTAAAATCTAACGATCAGTAGGCATGTCAAAATTCAGGTAGAATACTTGACGCCATAGCCATTCAGCGTTGGAAAGCTCCGAATGCTAACATTTTAACACGCACTGAATTATATTTGCTGGCTCAAAATGGCATCAGATTAATTGTGCCACTTAAAATAGTAGGATTTTAAAACGTTTCCTAAAATAATAAAAAATGAGATCAAAACCTAAAAATTAAAAGAAAAAGCAAGCGATTAAAGTTTTTCATTAACATATTGAGGACTAGTACTGTTGTGTAATCCACTACTACCCAATATCCCACAATGCATCACACAAAGGCATATGGTATTCACTAGCAAATTATTTCATAGAGTACCTATAAGAAAGATATAAATAATATATTGTGCATTTGCTTTAAAACTAATTTGAAAAAAAAAATGATCGTTGCTAAATACATTATTAATGAACATTCTTACACAGAAAATAAAAAATTAGAATACTTAGAATACTTAGTCAACTCATTCTCATATTAATTTCATTTCATGTATTAAATAAACAGAACAATTTATGTTGAATAAAACAGATCAGCTTAAATATCATCCGACAGCCCTTGCTAGGGGCACAAAGATACATCCATGCTGGATCCATACCTAGACATTATCAACATCTACCTTCACCACAAGCTATGTTCACCAAAGAACATTTCCAGAAACATACTGTAGGCAGGTGATCGACGTGGGAAGAGGGGAGGGGGAGAGACATACCCTATACATGCAATCAAACATAATGCAAGGCCTCAGGGTCACAATTCTCGATACATACATACATAGTGTACATGCACATGGCATGCAGGGCATGTATGCAGAACTATCATGCTAACTACTTACACATCAAACAGCACCCGCAATTATAGATGACGATCACGGTGAGGTGAATAAACGATAATCATGGTGGGGTAAGGTGAACAGATGATGATCATGATGGGACCAACTTAAGGTGAATAGATGACAACCGTGATGGGGTAACACAAGGTAAATAGATGACAATCATGGTGGGGTAACATAAGGTGATCATATGATGATAATTGTGGGGCAACGTATTGCGAACAGACGACTAACAATGTGGGGTAACGGAAGGTGAATATATCTTTCAAAATTAGGAACAACATGAAGGGCAGGAGCACCATAATCACATTGAAAACCAAACACTGTCTAATGCACTGATCTGTAATTTTATGCCCTCAACCATTTCCAAATTAATAAATTTCTTTTGTGAAAAATCTGTATGCCATATTAAGCCCACATCTGTCCCGGAGGTTTATATTGACTACTATTACTTTTAAGTTAAACAAACTCTATAAATGATTCCAGTAGTTGTGGCAAAACTATCCCAAGAAAAAATAAGGAATTTTAGCTAGATTCTGTAGAGAAATTAATGTTTTCAAAAATAGGAAATATCTACAATCTTAATTTAATAAAAAAATAATCAGGTAAGAGGAAATATGATTTCTAAAAGCACCATGCTAACAAAAATAAAGATTCATTGGTTGTGCTAAATTAATAAACATGAAGAATTAAATAAAATATTTGAAGGTTTTGACAAATTTGGCATCCAATTAAAAATCTATATGAATTAAGAATTAAAAAAATACCTATATTGCATGCCTAGATCCTTTTTTTTTTTGGTAAACCAGCAGAAACTTAATGGTTTTCATTTTTATTTAATTCGTAAATACCATTTTCAATGTTTTCAATTTTTTAAACAATTTTTAAAGGCATTATCAGATTTTATCTCAAACACTATATATTTATATAAAAATAATCATTCTAATCGAGGACATGGAAATAACACAGATATACAATTAATTTCCTTTATGTTTATAAATTTGATCAATATTTATTTCCATAATACAGAAGCTGGTGGCCAGCCAGTTGCCTGTGTTCATGCACACTACTACATCTTCATATAAAATTACGTACACGCTGCACATTCTTCATAAGGACTTCATCAGCACACAAACATGTCTATAATGTTAATTATTATAACACTACCAACACAAATTATTATCAAATTAATAACAAAATTATAATGACAGTGATTAATGTTGATAGTAATAACAATGAACAATAACAATAGAAATATTACTTTAGTAATACGAATATCAATAGACTTAAAATTAATTCTAATGTTAACAATAATAATAATAATAATAATAATATTATTATATACCTAATAGTTAACAAGACAACAGTCTTTTTTGCTGCTAAAACACATCTGCCTAACTATTCTACTCTAAAAGTATTGATTAGTATTGATTACTATCAATACCAAGTACTGATTACTATCAATTTCTGAGTATTGATTCCTATCAATTGCTGAGTATTAATTACTATCAATTATGAATGATAATTGCAAAAGAATAATGAAAGACATTCGGTATGGAGATGAAGTCAGCAAGGAAAATCATGGTACTAAATTAATTCCAGATGAAAACTGTTTTAAACAGCGACCAAATTTACCAATATTTCCTTAGCCGACATTCAATAATTAATATCCATTTTAAATTATTATAAATATATATATCATTTCTCTAACATGGTTAATATCTTAACACATTTCTGCTAAAAAAAAAACCCATGGTAACAGTATTTTTGGAGCCTGTAAGTAATGTAGACATCAAAAACTAATTCTCTCCTTCGATTTTCCAGCTCAAAAAATGTTAAAAAGCAGGTATCTTGTCAGTCCACATACTTTCTTTGTTATTATCAAGCAGCCATGAACCAGGACACAAGAAAACATTTGAATTTTGAAACAGTAGTTGATTTACAGTTGAAAATTCTACTCTAAATACAGTTTAGCAGTTTAACCATTAACTGTTTTTTATATGTCCCATTTCTACTTAAAAATTTAGACATTTGATAAAGCTTGGTTCCACAAAATCGCTGCATGCTATCGGCGACAGCTTTTGGTGATGCTGATTGCTTGGTCGTATTGGGGAGCCTCCCCGATTCCCTCTGGGATTGCCATGCTAGTGCAAGGATTGCAGTTAAAAAACTGTAGCGATAAAGCAGCGATTTTTAAGGAACCAGGCTTTATGCAAAATGATCAGCATCGTTGATTGACACTATTTATAATTCACTAGTGAAAACATGCTTGTGGGAAAGGGGGTACAGGGGATCGTCCCAATTTCAGGGAAACTCCTGTGACTCGCAAGAGAGTTAAAACACCTAGATAATCCATGTTAAAAATAGTAAAACCTTATTTTTTAAAAACCCCAAATTAATATGCATACTAAAGAGGTATTTATAATTATCTATGTATTCTAATCCAAATATACTTCAGATGACTGGTAATGGTATATTATAGATCAGTATTTTTTACCAATTCATGAGACTTTTATGGAAATGATGTAACAACCAATAATACAACCATTAATATGTAATATTCAAATAATTTACAATCAATAATGTATTGAGTAATTGTGCAATAAAATATTTACAAATTTATCTGAATAATCAATATTTATATGAAAAAATTAATTATATAATTATAAATTTAAACTTTCATTTCTGCATCTTTATACATTTATATATTTATTTTGTCATTTTTAAAAAATTCTTTATGGTTTTCGTAATAAAATTACATTATAATTTTAACTTTTTAAAAAAAGGGCTATATACACAGGGTGTTTTAATGTTTATGATTGGTCTATAGCTAGCTAGCAAACCTGGGATTGGTCAAAATGTATAGGCAACATTAGGACTCATCTGAGCATGCTCAGAATACATTTGTGACCTATACATATACATATAATTATTGTTGTTAAGCATGACAAGTATAATATATATACAGGTATATAATATTGCTGACATTACAACAAACAAATATAGACTCCACCATGATGTTGCAATGGCAACAATTAAACACTCAATTTTGTGGAGATCCTGATCTCTTTTTCACCAATCATTTCAACCAGCTTACATTCATTATTATATTCATAATGTGTATTTAAAAAAATATAAACATGTCTATTATTACATTTATTTCTTGAGCAAGAAATCTCTACTATCCTTCGACATACATTTAACCCTCACCTTGATTGTGCTCATAATTGTACTCAGCACCTCTGTACCTTTGTAAGTGCGTTCCTCTTCAAATTCTTCTCGCAATGAGTAAAACACACTGTTCATTATTTTCTTTACCTAAAATTAAAATAAAATCATTTGAAATGTTAATCAAGCTTGAAGGAAATGGCATTCATATTACAAATTAATTTTCTTGATTTTGGTGACTTCTTGAATTTCAGCCCTTACTTTGGACTCCCTTTCAAGGAGCCCTGGATACAGCTGGGGGAACTTATACCTAAGAAGAGACTTTTTTATACCTTACCTTATACCCGCCGATATACTGATGATTTTTAATAAAAATAAAATTTTATTTTTGGCCAAAAATTAGCACACCCGCCACCACAAAAAAGTGGAAATTTCAGAAAAAAAAAATTTTTAATTTTTATTATGCCTTCTGCTGCCTTGAAATCTCCAAAAAGAAGACATGTATATTTTGTCCTAATTATATGAATTTGAAGCGTTTAACCATCCTATTTTACATTCACCAATAAAAATTTATTTTTATTTTCTCCTCCTTCGGATGTTTTTGGCAAAAACTATTTCCTAAATAAGAAAACTGATTTTTATTTTTATTTCTATTCCGCCCTTCTCCGATGATCTTTAAAAAAATAGTACCCGAAACAAGGAATAAAAAATGTCTTGGATAAGGACTGTAGTAATCTATCGTACATAGCAATACGACTATCTTATATTTAATCTAAGACTTCCTAAGCACTGTGTTGGCCGATGGTTGGCGGATGAACCCATCTGCTGGTCTTTTGAATGGCAGTCTGTACAGATCACAATTGGAAACAACCTATCACACATGCCTTGCCATGTTTTAGCTTCCACAAAATCTCCGGTCAACAAACTTTTATACAAAATACAACTAAACCAAGCTTGCCTTTAGGAATGGTGCATTATATATCCAAATAATAATGAATAATGGTTATTAGTACCTCTTCCACAACACTGCCATGTGGTTTGTTCGACATTGACCTTTCTAGATCCTGCATCAGTTCACGTATCCTCGACTCATATCGTTCCTTCATACTCATAGCATTGCCATGGAGACTGTTATACTGAAATTAGACCAGATATACAGGTTTTCATTTAACAACAAAAAGACAGGTTAGCTAAAGAAAAAGGTGTTCCTGGTAGAATGCTTGAGCGTATTTGGTCAATCTTAAGTATTTATGCATGATTAAATATACACTACCAAGGAGTGGAGGAATCTAAACACTCTGTATTGTTTTTAGTGTTTCCAATGGTCTGCAATAATGTGGTAGGCTTTGAGACTTGCAGATGTCATATAAGTGTCATATGAAGGTGAAAACTTCATAATTATCTCATTAGAGTGAGTCGCTTCTACACTATAACAGTGTTTGCTTACTTTGTCTTTCCATATCCTCATCTCGTCAACTTGTTCCTTAAGCTGTTCTATCTGTTGAGCATCATCCCCCTGTGAAGACTTCAATATTGCCAACTGCAGTAGAAATGAATGAAATAAAATGTATAAGTGTTGTTGCAAACTCTGGAATTATAAAGGTCATGACAGTTCCACATGTGCATTACATTGCAGAAGTCAGAGGATGTGTCTAATCACAGACCATAGAGCCTGTGGTCTAATTAATAATGAGTTTTATGCTGCTATGTCACGATGTGATGGACAGCTAAGAATAAGCAATTTTACAGGCTTTCCACAATGACGAATGCACAAATTAACGTAAACCATCTTTTAATAAATATGAGATTTAACCAACAAATTGGAAACAGTTAAAAAATTGGCACAGTAGTAGTTTAAGGTTGGGAGTTTGAGCACCATTCTAATAGGGAAAGTCAAGTTTGCATATGGTACATAAATATTCAATGACCAGGGGCAATAATTATACCTAATCGGGATGATAATTAAAATAACCAGGGGTAATAATTAAACTTACTTGGGGATAACAATTAAAATAACCAGGGGTAATAATTAAAACATAAGTGCCTATTGTTCCATGGATCATCATCATCATCATCATCATTTATGTAAGTCAGCATTTTCCCTCTTACGAAGGGTTACTGACTTGCACGCCATGATGGCACTCCCATCTTCCACTTCTTACTTGTCATAATTTCGCTATTGGAGTTTTTGTTTTTACAGTGAGCCTGCCCTGGCATACCACTAACCCATCACCCTAGGGGAAAGGGTGGATGCCTGTTGGTTCCTCCATGAACTTATATATGCTTTAACAGGTCTTATTTTTAATCCTATCAGGGGTCTACACACCCTCCTCACCATAGAATATCATTATGATATTTTTCCAACCTTGTGTTCCGTTGCTACCAATCGTTTCTCGAGTTCCTCCCTCTCTTCCTTGAGATCTGAGTACATCCTATCATGTTTCTCCTGTGCCTGCAACAGCAGACGATCACACTTATCCCTCCATTGTTTCTCCATTTCCTTTTCTACTTGAGAGATCTGTAATATGAAAAAATAGTTGCATTACTGTAAATAACATTGATGTTATATGTGATTTTTCTTCATTAGGACCCATGTGTTCTGTTTATTAAAAAGTTCTCGTAATCTTGAAAGCTCTGATGAGGGCAGTATAAAAGAGGCAGTAGAGTAGATTGGTCATAATGGCCAGCCATACAAAAAAGATCTATTAATCAATCAGCCGAGAGTTTCTAGAGCTCCTCATCAGAGCAAAAACGTTAAATTCTATATTATATATCCCTTATGGTAAAAGAGCCACCAACCTGTTCAACGGTTGCCACATCTTTGGATGTCTTCTGCTGCCTCAATTTGGATTTTAAAGAATCAATTTCCTCCTTTTAAGAATACATTAAAAATGAATCTCATTATAGTTATATTATTATAGTAGTAGTCAAAATAAATCATAAATACTGAGAAATAACATATCAACTCTCAACAGCAAACCTGCATACATGCCATTTTGAAACAAAGGTTAGTGTGATGCATGATATATATGGTTACCATTGGTAATTTTGTAATGTCAAATGTCAGGCCAGAAAACTAGAGTTAATGATTAAAGAATCTATTTAAAGAGTTTCATACTCTCATGCACAAATTAATGTTGTTTTCCCAGTCAGTTTTAAATGAAAGAGATAAGGATACTAAAATATGCATGTATATGCAAGTTAACTATTGAAAAATGTTTTTGTGAAATATTTTGTTAAATTTAAAGAGTACATTATTGATGAAAACAGTTACCAGGATTAAATGCACTAATTTAAAGTTTTTTTTATTGTTAAGAGAAATATTTTTAAAATGAAAGGATGATAAAGAAATCAATATTTTCCTAAAATAAATTAAAATGCTGTAGGAAAAAGGGCAAAAAATGCATATACAAATAAATAAAATTGTTCAGTATTTAAAATAAATTCTCCTGACACATGCTTTTGCAAGGCTAAAATACCTTTCTGTAAGCTCTGGAAATTTTCTAGAAAAATTAAACATTAATAATATTTTTAAGCAGTGATATTAACATCCAATTAGTTACTGTACATTACTATTGTTTTAAATATTAGAGGAAATAAGTTATTAATAAATGTTTAATTTTTTTTAATGACAAAAATTAGAGGAAAAAATATTTTATAATGAAAATATGTTATTAATAAATGTTAAATGATTTAAATATTTGTTTAATGACATAAATAAAAGGAAAAAACACCTTTCAATTTTGTATTTATTTAACCTGTATCGATACATAAATTTGAAGTTGCTAATGTTTCATTAGCATACAAAAAAATGGAATCATAAACAAAATAAACATAAACAAATACTTTATGATTAATAACGTGAAATCATCAACAAGCAGG
The DNA here is from genome assembly GCF_011630105.1 of Anneissia japonica. Taxonomy (NCBI): domain Eukaryota; kingdom Metazoa; phylum Echinodermata; class Crinoidea; order Comatulida; family Comatulidae; genus Anneissia; species Anneissia japonica. The sequence continues at coordinate 135,492 of NW_022741166.1, forward strand.
AGATTCGGTGACTGACAAATTTTGCGTGCACTGACACTTGTGCAAATGACCAGGATATTAGAAAATATTTTTCAGAACAGAAGCAAAATTATGTTCCTACTTTCTTAGAATCATAGACCTATAAATTGAAGGATTTTTGGAGTAAAACATCATAAGTTTTTTGTCAAGTCTTTTCGATTCACATCTTATTAGAAGCTGATAACTTATTTAATCCATTTAAATGCAAAATTCAATGTTCTAATTATAATTGAAAGGATTTACTATTATATATGAATATGAATTAAATTTTCAAAGTCTTGTATCTAATACAGAAAAATATAAAAGCTACTAACCTCATGCATTTTCTTCAGCTCATCAAACTCTTCTTCAGTCTTCTGTTTATCTAAAACAGCTTTCTTTTTCCGATCAGACAAATGCTAAAATGGAAAAAAAGAAAATTGTTAAAATATTCTTAAGTAAGTATTAATAATAATAACTAGCTGCAAAAGTAGTAGTGTAATACCACACTAACTTGAGTAAACGCCCAGGGGCATTTATTGTTGAGAAGGGTTTTTGAGGGTTGTATATTCGAGAAAGGTGCTTATTTCTTTTGGGTGTAACATGGATAAATATATGCTCAAATAAACACCCTTAATTTCAATGTAAATGTGGAACTACAATGCATAATTTCTGTCAAAATGAGTTATTGCGTGATCATAAAGACTTACTGATTTAACCAGGTTAGAAAAAATGTAATTCTACTGGAGTACCACAACATGTGTTGAGAATGATGTTTCTTCCATTACATTTCTTTACATTCATTTTAGGGGAGGGAGTGTTTATTCGAGGGAGGTATTTATTCCAAATGAGGCTCTAGAGGGGCGTTTATTCCAAGCGGGGCATATATTTTTCAAAATACAGTAAGTTGATGAAACCGGTAGCTCATTAGAAACTAGTCATAAAAATTTATAAATTTAAATAACACAAGCTTTCTTGTCTCACATTCGCCTGAACAAATGAAAAGCGTGTACAAAGGCTCGGTTAAATATTGAAGTTAACACTCTCGGTTTTTGGTGACTGATGCATTTACTAAACATAGCATAACATAAAATATAAGGGTTGGTTTACCTTCTGTAGGGTATCCCTCTCTGATTTAAGATCAGCAAGTTCTTCCTCGAGTCCACCTATTCGATTTTCTAGTTGTTTCCTTAATTGTTTATCATCCTTAATAACTTTTGATAATTCCTTAATCTTTGCTTCATCTCCTATAGAAAAAAGTAAAACCCTGAGAAATGTTACTTTATGGTTTTGAGTTTGAGTCAATAAACAGGTAGTATCTCATAAATTACAGGGAAAACTTAGACTAATATGGCCATCCAAACAAGTGGTATATACTGTACTTGAGAGAAAAGCCTGCAATAGTGTATGCAAACCTACACATATATAACTACATACAGAGCAGTGCATGCACAAATTGTAACTAAAGAATGTTTTTTATTTTTCCTTTTTCCCTGAAAGAATGTGACACTAGTACGATTTTGTTGGTTGGTTGGTGGGTAGTGTGTGTTTCATGAATGCAAGCTCCCTCGAAGTAGTACTAAGTTTCTTACTGCATTTGGTGAGGGCAGGGGAGGTAAAAAAGAAGACAGCAGAATGCCCCTGGGTTCTGACTCTACACAATAATGAGAAATATACTGTTACCAATAGTTTGAGCTTTGCAAGACTCCAACTCATTCTTGAGGTCGTCCGAGGTATGTCGCATGGTTATAAGGTGCTGTCTTAGCTGTGATTCCTTCTGCTGGCAGCTGGCTACCTCCAGCTGAAGCTTGCTAACTTTGGCTGTAGAGTTACTTAACTCAGTTGTCATCTGAGTCTAGGTTAGAAACAAAGAAATGTTATAAATAGTATAAAAGCCTAAGAATACATGAGCACTTGACAGGTTAGCCTTGATGTTTTTTTATTTTTTATAGGTATAAATTTGTATAATTCAATTCAGTGCACATTTGTTTATAACTCAATAGCTAAGGGCTAACACAGATGGAATAATGTAAAAAATTGTCATTTTATCTACTATCTGCACTGTATGGTTTCAAGCTTGTCAACCTACAGTTGTGGATCCAGGAATTCAAAATAGAGGGATCCAGCGATGGGATTTCATAGATAGAGAGTCTAGACCACCTCAGCCTCAACATGGCTGGCACATCTTTATGGCTGGAAATGCCACTCTCAGATATAAACTTAATTATATTTTGGCCTTTTTCTCCATTTAAGTGGGGCCTAGGCTGGCTCAGCCACACCCCTTTGAATCCGACACTGACCTACAATGTAGTTTCACAAGCACTTACTTTTTCCTGTTCTAGTTCTAGAACCCTTGATTGCGACTGATGAGATGACTGTTTGAATGAATCGTTCCTTTGCTCCAATAGACTATTGCTCTGCTCAACATATCTGCAAGATTTGACAGAAAATCTTTATAAAAAAAATGGATGCAAAGACATAGGAATATGGAAGATGGAATTTGTTAAAACGATGGAAGAAGAAAGGATGTTAAATATATTTAATGTTAGCAAGTCAAACTAAGTTTTTGGCAGATATTTTGCATTGGTATATATTTACCGACAATAAAACATAATGCACAAAATGATAATGTTTGGCAGCTCATGCTTCAAATGGACCTATCTAGAGTGTCAACCAAACACAATACACTCACCAATCAGAATGGGCCAGCAATAAGTTTACACTTTTGTTTTGTGGAAAATTAGCAACAATATTGAAGGGATAAGGCTTAGCAGAAAGGTCCATCACAAATGACATAATTAATAAACAACATCAACCCTGGGGCGGATTGCTATAAGCAGTCTTTAGACGGTCTTAACGGTTAGCCGGCTATAATCGTGACGTCATTACTGGTCTATGATTATAGGCCATTGCTATACTGCGGTCTAACCAGTTAGCTGTCTAAAATTTTAAAGCCTACTCGGAGGAGGCTTAAAACGGTCTTAAATCATTTTCATCATGGTGTTCTGCTGATTAATTTAACAGTGCAATGGCAAGACCTAGGCCTAATCGGAGAATCAAACGACAAATACTTCGCACACTTCTCAGCGTCTATAAAAATAGGTCTACAGCCTTTATTTACGTTCATTTTGATACATTTGTGTGCGAGCACGCATGACGTCGTCCTCAATCTTACGTTACCAGGGAGTGCTTGCTTGCATTTCAATACTGAAAGCGGTCTCAGAGAAGACTGTTTTATAGCAATGGTCATAGAGGAATGACTTTAGTAAGACCGTATAAGTGATAAAGCCGGCTTTATTCTAGGAGTTAAGACTACCAGTTAAGACCGTTTTATAGCAATCCGCCCCAGATGATAAAAAAATAAGTTTCTATGAGGCTTGAGACGTGATTGTATTCTGGACCTTGAGAGTGGAAGAACAGCATTTGAATATCGAAACACAGTAGTTCATCAATTCTACACATAAAATATCCTCCTCAATAATCTAGTACATTATACAGTGACAACATGATAAAATCAATGGTCACAATGGGATAACCTATGAACATAATTAAATACAAATATAATTATTATTCTAACATATTTACTTTAAGTATCATGTGTATTATTAGAACTTGGGAAGCTAAATTACTGTGCAGAATGTATAATAAAAAGGACCAGCATACAATAAACACAAAATTAATCAGTAGTTATAATGTCTTTATAGAACTACTGAAAATTTGTCTTTGTTTTTGTGACATATTGTAATATATATTGAGAAATTTCACAGGAATTTTGGAGTGAGAAAAAACCTAATTAAATCAGGAGTTGAACTGACATGATTCTTATTATCATTATTTAATGATTATATTAGAGAATACTGGGCAAGACCCGATAAGAGATACCTACTGTAGACCAACAACATTACACTGAAAAGCAAGATGTCATACATAAAGTAATTTCACATTTAATTTGATAACAATTTTGTAAGGAATACTGACAGATACAATCCCCAGGGGTAGACACTAACTCCTGTTGGCAGAAATAACTTTCAGACATTAACCCCAGGGGAACACCATGGAATGAAAGGGGATGCAGACTATACAAACATCCACAAAATAGACACAACATTTATAGTGTCAAGCAGTGTAGCAATTTCATATTAACACTGCTCAAAGAAAATCAAAATACTGAAATTTACCTTAAAGATATACTGTTTGTGAAGTGAATGGTCTTATAATGTCAATGGGGCTATAAAATTGGACATGTTTTGTAAATGGCTAGGAAAATATGTTTCAATAAATTCTTTTGAATGCTAATAACTAAAGGAAACGTTTTTTAAAATTGAATTTTATTTGTTCAACCTATTTCGCCCCACAGACAGTATATCTTTAATTATTTAATTATATTCGCACAGGCACATCTCCAATGGTGCATGAAGTATACAGTACAGGGAAATGCATTCCGTGCAACATGATAATTCCATTCTGTAGGAATGGCATGAGGAGGGTTAGTCTTTGAAATTAACATTGGTTCATGCAAAACTATGTTAAAGCCCCATTCCCGGCAAAATTTCAGTTGTTAAGAAAAATCTTATACAAAAATTTTTGTATAATGTTATAAAGATTTATAATACGGAATTGCTAGTTTAACTGAATTTAGACATTCCTAAGAATGAAAAAAATGTAAAAAAAAGACTGAAATTTGATTTTTTGTGTTCCACACAAAAAATAAATGTGGATGAATTTTTCATGTTTGATTTTGCAATAGGTCGTGAGAAGAAATATCGTAGGCACAGAAAACATTAGCCTATCCAACGCTGCCAGGCTAGGCCTAGCCTTACCTCTATTTAGGTTCTGTTATCACACATAAAAACAGCCGACATGATATTTTCCGTTGCTAGTATTGACACTTGTGAAATATAATATTTCATAGGAATAATTTCAAATTTGTTAAAAAACTGATTTTGACTGAGATTTCGACACTTAAACAAACATATCTCAGACTAATCGGATGACAGCATTGTGCGAGATGCGAAGTACAAAAACTCATTAGAGAGGGCGCGCTTTATTGACTGTATAAAGTATACATAAAAGCGAGAGTATTCCAGTGGATGTGATCTACAACCTAACCTCTTAATTTGCCTAGTAACGATGAATTTGTCAAAAAAATGGTAATATTTTATGAGAAATAGTCTATATTTCTCATTTTTTTATTCTTTTGCGTAAAACTAAAATTCATGCCAATATTTTTCCATGATTTATAATAATTGGAGTAATGCAAATGCATATTTTCTAAAAAGAGTCAGTTTTTAGTGAAATTTTGCCGAGAATGGGGCTTTAAATAGAAATATAACATTTAATCAGAATTTATTTTTGAGAAGATACAGAAAAGGTTTTTTAGATATTAACTACTATAATATATTTAAAATTCAACTTAAAATAGTGATAATAACAATAAAATAGAGCACCAAAAACAACAACAACAATAATAATAAAAATTATAATAATAAAGATAATAAGAATAATGAACTAAAGATACATTTATAAACATTAACAATAATAATGATTAATCTTACTAACACCAATGTAATTTAAATACTACCTCTCAAATAAAACTCTGTCTACACTACTGTACCAAATTTTCTGTGATAAAAGAATGGTTGTATGCCCATATATAGTCACGATGTGACTATATACGATCCTGGTGGAATGTCATCATGACCATATTTAGCCATTTGATAGTGTGGACAGGGTTAAAGGTTGAAGTGGGTTAAAGCAGTACCTTTGCTTCGGTCTCTCAACCATGAAGTCTGGATTCAAACACTGAATGAGCATTTGTTTTTTGTCCTAGGGCAAGGCACTACATCTACCCTTGTTTGTCTTCCCCAGGTATATTTTAAGGAATATGTGGTTGGAGGTAACTGATTTGGAATACATTGTTATTGTTGAAATAGCTACATAACTAAGAATATACCTCAATGAATTTAAATTTGGGTAATGCTGAACTGTATAGTATGACTACAAATATACCCCAAAATAAGGTTTCACAGTGTGTATGATTGATTCAATATTCAAAAGCCAAGAAAACACATCACATAGAGATTAAGGTATTGTGTACTCTATAAATATAACAAATAAATAAATACCACTCTGTATATCAATCAATATTAGGACAATATATAAGTGTAAATGTTATTCATATAATATTATTAAAGAATATGTTGTTATATACATACTTTCTATATTTTTTTACAGGCATTTTAAACTATACATTTACTTCAATTTGTTTTTTAAACTATACTTTGGAGATGATACTTGAAAAATAGAATAATAAAGAAGTGGAATTTCTATTCAACATGCATTCAAGCAAAGGTAAAACACTACTAAACATTATTAATGATACATACACAGGTAGTGGGAGAATTTCATAAACAAGGCACCTTTAAAATTAATTCAGAATGAAAACCAAAACAAACATGCTGAGAAGAGAACTAAAAGAAAACTCTACCTGTCACATTCACTGGAAAGAAGAAATTGAGAAAAAATGAAATAAAAAAATAATAATCCTAAATAAAATTTGTTTCAGGGGTTAGGGAAATAATGGAATATCAATATATAGCTCAGAACTAGAAGTTACACTTTAGATTAACAATTTTTTTTTTCTTACATGTTCCTTAGGTATTTTTTAAGTAAATAAATAAAATTCTAATACAGTATTAATAACATTAAATCATTTTAGTAATTTGTAATTTTAGATTGACAAACACAATGTTCAATTTTGCAAAGTGCGATGATGGGGCACTTGAGGGCTGGCGAGAAATATACAGAGTAGTAACTTTCTCCAAAAATGTTGTGCTCCATGGATGGGAGCTTGGGTTGATTAAGCTTTCCCTACTCTTCAGGGGTACTCTATGTTATTCTGCATTAAATTACGTTTCTTCACTTACAAATAGGATTACTCAAACTTATAAATGATAAATGTTAGCTATTTATTTTTCTTAGCTTTATGAATATTTTAAATATTTCTATTATTTTGATTATATAATGCGAGTTGTTGACACAAGCAGCATGGGTTGGATATTATGACAGTTTAATTTACTGATTGTGATTCAAGAATAGAGGACCCCAGTAGAAACCATATTATCATGGGTCTGGGTACATCCATTAAACAAGACTAATGCAAAAGAAAATAGATATTTCAATCAAAAGTAATTAGGAATTCATTCCATGCTGAACAAGAAGTCACAAAAGCATTGACCTAGAAATTGAGCAAATCATGAAATACAGGCAATCTTGTTTGATAGAAGGAGAGTGAGTTGTCATTATTTATTATCACATGCCTATAAACAACCAAATCATACTTCTTTTTTTCAAACATTTCTTTAAAAGATGGTCTGTAGGGAAAAAATAATAAATACATTAAAAAACAAAAATATTTTAATATAAGCCTAGCTGATTTTATTTGATTTTAACTAAGTGAATAAACTAATTGACTATCACCCATTTATTCAGTATTCTTTCTTTTATTCTCTCATTTGCTATTAATTCTTCAAGAGTGTAAAACCTTGACATTTTTATAGATCGAACCATAGACATTATGGTTTGGAACTAGGTACCAAGACAACAGAGGTACACTACCATTGAACCTTTTAGGAGTGCCAATCAAACTTAGGGCACATATAAAAAATTGTTAGATTATCACTTCCGTCCGCGTCAAAAATTTGGGAAATATTGATGCGGGAATAAAAAAAATTTTTGTTCGCCGCATCATTTATTTCAACAGCAAAAAAGAACAATGTGATTTTGTGACTGGAAATACATTTTCTTTAAAAAACAATAAAATTAAACTAGTTTTCATAAATTATTTAGAAAATTCTTGCCAAATAAAAACAGTTCCTCCCTCATCAATAAAAAAAAAACAATATTCTATTGTTCCGATTTAAAAAAAATAGAAACCACCAGCTCTCATCACTTAAAAAAAAAAAAAGAGTGATAATCTAATAATTTTTTTCTCTGTGGCCTTAACTGACCAATCAAAACAGTGCAAGGAATACACAAGAGTCCATCAAACCCACAGGTTATCCCACACACCCACACACACATGTTTACGTACATTTTATGCAATTGTTTTGTGGGACCTTAGCAACAATATCCAAGGGGCGGGGCTTAGTGGAAGATTCCATTCTGTAAAGAGCTATTATAAAATTTGGATCAAAAGATGAAAATTAATTAATGTTTTTGAATGAATGCTAGATAGTGTTTCATGTCGATAAAACTATTAAAAAAAAAAAAATCTACATCTTGATCATCATTTTATGATGCAACAAAGGTGTGACTATCATCCTTAGTCACTAAAGGTAGTAGCACCCACTTCTGTTTGCCTATTTTTAGAATCAAAATGCCTGCAGTATTTCATTCAGTGGATACATTGGAGAAGCAAACTGACAAAGACAAAACTTAACTTCTGACAGCAGAGGAAGTTAAGTGATTGCTGAAATGGAAATTATGCAAAGCGTAAAGTTGACACCGACAAACATACAGACTCAACCATGAGTAGCAATTTTTTACGACTAATGACATATTCAATTTTCAAAACTTTCAGTATTAGTGGGTAAAGTTCAGGAGTGTTACCAATATAAAGACATAGAGAAAAAAAAAACCAAAAAAAAATGTCATAAGACATTTTGTTATTACATAATGGGCAGTGCCAAATTAATACCTACAATTTGGTCATTGAATTAATGTAAATTGACTGTTTCATAACATAAAATAAACCTACATTTTTGCAATCCTTGATTCTAAAAACACCCAATTTTACAAAGGCATAATTTTACCCTTGAAAATCAAATGTTCATGAAATAATTTATTTCAGTATTTTCTCTATAAGCCGTAATTTGAACTGCACATGCCCATATCCAAGGTCAATCGAAATAAACCTGTGTATGCAGGTGTATGTTTGTTTATGTCGATCAACCTTGATATGGGCATGCGCAGTTCAGATTCCCAAATGGCTTATTGAATCAAAATAATTATTTGTTGAAACTATTTTATGCACACATTGATCTACTTATGTACTGAAATATCCATGCTTTACCAAACGTTGCCAAAGAAATTACATTAAAAACATTTACTATTACAGTAGAACAAATTTTCTCTTCAGCATCATTTTGAGAATGCTCTGATACTCAGTCTAAAACTTAACATGTGAAAGTTATACCCTGGTATTTTTCATCAAATTAAAAAAGCAGCAATATTTTTCTATAGCTATTGCTTTTGAGGAATGAAAAAAATTATGGAAAAGATGTACATAAAAATAAAAATAAATACAAATAATTTATGATCCTATGACTTACTTTTGGTTGCGTTGGAGTAATTCAGATATCTTATCGTTCTGGATTTCAATTTTGCTATTTTTATCGTAGAGTTCCTTCTGCAGACGTTCATTCTCTTGGACAATTCGCTGGATATTCTGCATCAAGATGTTGCCTTCCATGTGCGGGACCGATGACTCTAGCTCCTTCTTGAACCGGTCGGTGTTAATATGGTCAAGCTGGGGAAAAAAAATAAATAGGAAATTGTAATTAGTGAGATTACAGGAAAGCAGCAGAAAGACAAGTGCTACTAAGCTTTGAATTGTAGTTAATTTGTTTATGTATCCCTTTGTTACACCGTTTGGCGCAGCAATTGAGGCTCAAAATCTTAACTTCGTGGTCAGAGATTTCAAAACTCTGTGCAAATCTCTTAAGTTCCTGGGAAAGATACTTATCTGCAATTATCTCTCCCTAACAAGGGGTAAAATAAAGGGGTACAAGTATATACAGGGAAGGTAAACATACTCGCTGTGAGGAGCGACGATAACCACAAAGCATTGCACACTCTAGAACAAAACACTTGCGAAAGATGGATGGGCACTCAGTCCTATAAGGGTTTGACTACTGTACCTTTACTATTACATTACGGATATTCACTATTACAATAAAAAACATTTAAAATACTAAATTATTCATTTTTTATCACACAGCAAATATGACCAATTGCAACATACAAACAATGTTCTACTGTATTTTAAAGATTCAAGAAATTAGATGTAGGCCCACAGACAGGCAGCAGGCCGCCGAGGCCTCTCCTACTACTAGCCTAGGCTAGTTATAAAAGCATCCCAAGATTTTCACCTGTCTGCACTGACCAAAAAGTTAGTGACAGTGACTGTATTCTCTCTCGAATGCTTTGAAAAATGTTTATTTCTTTGACGAATGTGAAAAATTATAAAACAAGTTCTTATAACACAATACAAATTACAAAATAGCCTAGTTATTCATCGTATCCATACAGTACTGCTGATGTGTAGTTAATGCATAGGCCTACTTGCAGGAGCACAAATCAGCATACGCACAAAATATAAATACGCACACAGTATACTGATCATATCACTATAGCAACCAATGACTGGTGCAACCCAGTTGGTTATAAAAAATAACATTAAGAGACGGCGATTGACTTATAAAGCACTAGTGGAAAATTATTATACTTAGGTTTAGATTCAATGCATTCAAAAAATTCCCTCAGGAAATTTTTTCAAGGATTAAATTTAACCTTCGTATAATAATTTTAGTTTTGTGTACTATACGGAGCTCTACTAATTGCTTATTACAAAGCTTAGGGAGTGGAGTTGTTTACCAGGGTTAATAATATTTAACAATGGTGTAAAACAATTGATATTAAATTTTGTTAAAATATGCAAATATACATAAGGCATTGATACATAAACAGATGACTGTTTAATATTTGCATATACTACTTCTTGAATATACTGAGAAATTAATTAATACAAATCTATATTATTTGTCAGCATCACAAAATTAGAATTTTTTTTTATCTTTAAAGATATGAATCACAGGATATTATAAATACACGAGAGTGGAAGTTCATTACAACCTGGGAAATCAGGTCACAAGATTCTTCACTACTCATTTTTTTATTTAGTAAATAATTTAATTCCATCAACCTAAGTGGCTAATTAATATTGATAATTGTAAATGGCAATTTCAGAAGAGTTTACTTATAATTAAATGACTAATTAATATCTATATTTGTGTTAATGTTGATTTCATATTGGAAAAAGATATTTCCGGTATTTAATTAAAATAAATAAATTAATTAAAATATAATGTAAATGACACTCTTAATTTAAATATAAATATTGAAGTGGAAAAATGCATGTCTAGTTTAGAGTTGATGTTTATCATTTGTACCTACATCTGACAATATACAGCTAATAAGCAATTTCATTCATAAGGGTTAATTTATAAAAAAACAAACAAATATCATTTAGATATTAAAAACAATATAAAAAAAATAAAATTATAAATAATTTGCTCTTCTTCCAACACTGCCCCTTACAACAGGATCAAGAAACCAATAATTAGGACACCTGTTGTTATGGCCTAATTAGTTAATCTTTTGAGGAAATGACAAGGAATGCGTTATTACCTTACTGGAGAGACGGTCAATTTTCTCAGATACCATCCCGATGGCGAGCTTCATGTCGGAGTGGCACTGCCGCGTCTCTGTGATAATGGCTGGTGATTGGAGGTCGGATGGGACCATTGAAGGTTGAGGGTAGACACCGGTGTTGAATTGACCTGGCTGTACAAGATTAGGCTGGGTTTGTTGAGGCTGTCCCTGGTAATTGTAACCAGTAGAAACCTGCGGATACTGTGATAACAAGTTTTTTTTTAAATTAACATCAGATAAGAAACCGGTAAACTTGAATGACAAATTTTTAATCACACTTTCCTACAATTGAATCTTATTGCTTATTTAGACCGTACTGGTCAATTTTGTATATTTAACAATTTGTTCTATGGATAGAAATTTTTGTATTAATAATAAATGAATGAAGGAATAAATGAATGAATGAATAAATGAATATGTACTAATGATAAATCACACAGGTCTTATATTAATTTATTTTACTACATATTTTAAAACCAAGAAGAAATATTAAGTACAATAACTGAGTATTATCCAAAAATATGTATAAATTAATAAATCATTTTTTTCTTTTTTAGTTGATGCTTCATACTCAAGAGTATAGCAGTTTGCAACTGCAAAAAAGGGCGTTATAAAAATATATTTAAAAATAAGTTGTAATTCGTGCTAAAATGAGATAACTACATTATTCATTATTTCCTATTCCTACAAAAATGTGTGAAAAACTTAATATGGATATATGCAAATGAGCAGAAGCGATCCAGTGTGTATGGTTATATGATTCAATAACCATTTATATATTACATTAACTGCAGGCTCAGACTTGGGTACTGTCGGTACCTGCATGTAACCATAGGGTGGGGGCTGCGTCTGAGGTGGTTGCTGGGATGGTTGCTGTGGCTGTTGCTGCTGCTGCACCTGGGGTCGTGATTGGTAGATGGCTATCTGTTGTTGATGAGGATGAATTCCTGAAAGATGAAACAAATTCACTGTTAAAAACATATTTACTTATGCTACTCAGCATGAAGATAATAAATATAGAAATACAGACATTGTTTATAAGTTTTATTTACATATTAAATAATCTATAGAAATCAATATATTACAATGTAGTCATTAAAACAGTATGGCTACCTTTGAAGATATAAGTTATAAAACTTTTCAATTCAACTTAAGACTAGATGAAATTCTTCCAAATATACATTACATATTTGCATAATTCTTTGGAACATAATGATAAATATCATTTTCCTTTTATGTGGCATAGACAAGCCAAACCAGTCACTTGTCGCAAAAATCGATATTGAGTTATTAATACAGTGTAAGAGAGTAAAATAATAGCTATAAAATGGTTAAAAAATCATTCAAATCGGACATTTCCTTATGAAGTTAGAGGCATTTAACCACACAGCTGTTTAAAGAACAATATATGAGAAATTAACCGTCAAAGTTTATGATTTCAGGCATTTCTAATGCAGAAACTATCTTTAAATCCTTAAAAAGTATTGTTTTAACATTGAAAATGGGGAAAATAGCAGCATAGAATGATGTGTAGATATATAAAGGTTAGTATAGTGCAATAAAATAGATTTTTAAAAATTTGACATTCCAGCATGTTTTGGCCATTTTCTCGGAAACGCGATTTGCGACGAGTGACTGATTTGGCTTGTCTTTGCCACATATGTTTTTGGTTGGCTGGCGTGAGAAGATATCTAGCAGCAGCTGTCACAGGTTAGCACTCGCAGGGCCTAGATTGATGTCAGACACTCGCCAAATCTAACAACATTTTACAAATTCTCATGTTGTAAACGGTGCCACTTTTACACTGCCACCGATTGTCAGTGATTTATTGCCTAGGGATAATTTCTCTAATTTCAAAGGCAATGACATTGAAATCAAGCACTTTAATTCACCGGGGACATATTGGTCAGGAGAATTACATAAACCAAAGGAAACACTAGACAGCAACTGCTGTGGTGATGACTTTTCATTTGGTAATAGTCCGCACTTACGGTACAGCTAATAGCAGATTACTCTTATCACCTCCCGCTATCAGAAATCCCAGAAGCCCTCAAGCCCCATAAGGCCTCTGAAATCTAGTTACACCATGAGGAGACTTACCGTCATGAAACCAATCATTCTCGTACATGGAATCATCTTCCAAATCTGAAATAGTACCCATAATTTCTCCACAAAATGGATTACTAACTCAGAAACTTTTACATGTCTGTTTTTGCAAAACAACTTGATGTGTGTAATCTACACACGACTAGTAAATCCACAGAATAATCAAGCGAAATACACACTTCCTCTATAATCAGCAAAGGACGTAGATACATAAACTTGAAAAAGTTGCATTATACTTTGTGATATTATACGGTACCTTGATTCAAACTACACTCCAGACATAAAGTTGCTTGAATAGCTGACTCAGAGGCCAAAGATCAATGCTACTGAACATAACCACAAAGGCAAGTATTGGACAATCAAATGTTTTAAATGTATTCTTGCTTTGAATGAATCATCCACATATGCCATCCTTCTACAAAATGCAGTAACAATTAATTTCTGACCAAGTAAGTCAACACAATTTTTCATACCAAGGTTCTTATCCAGTGGCGAATCTAGTAAATTGTGTAATGGGGAGGGAGACTATGGGAAAGTGAGAGAAAGCTAGCTGGGGGGAACAGGGCAAGAAATTGTGAAGTTTATCATTAGAGTGTTTTTTTTTTTTGGGGAGGGGGAGGGGAGAATCCATTGGAATAAGAGAGAATCTTCTTTCGTAGCACCCAGCCCCACCGTTCCCCCTCTTTTAGATACGCCACTGCCCCTAACATTTTCTAGAGGATGTACTACTAAACTATTAATTCATATATTTGATAATTTGTAGAGCTAAGTGGGTGCAATGAGGGATATCACAAGCTAATAACCAAGGAACACAAAATGTAGGAGACCTCTGAACTACCTGGACTAATCATTTTGAAAGTTTATACACCTCAAGTATTATTTATTTACATAGAGATATAATAAGAATACTAGAGCGCTAACTGCAATGTATTCAATGTTCGAAATACAGAGCTGCGTGTGTGTACCATCCAAGATGGCTGCCATAGATTCAGCCAATCAAATTTCACAAAGCACTATCATTTTCAATGGCACCCTCAATTTACACAGAAAGTTCAGTACAGCTAGCTACCTGTATGTTTGAAACTCAAGCGTTGTGGTGTATGGTGTAATGTACACGATTTAAATTTTTTTTAAATTTTTGAATAAGATACTCTACTTGGCCTCTTTTTGGCTACGATAGTTCAATAAATTGTTATTATCAATACTAATTATCATTAATCAAATAATAACCCGTCAGAGGGCTTATTTATGGTAATAATATGTATACTAAGCCTGAAGGTGGCACTTTCCTACGGCGGCAATCTTGGATGGTACACATACATAACTCTGCATTGCTTCACCATCTTGTCAGCACTCTAGTTGTTTAATAGCTCTATGTTTATTTATCAGTTATTTATATCAAGAGAGCACCTGTTTTAAAGTAAACTTTATAAATAGATTTTTTACTTTGGTAATTAGGCATAGAATCTACCATATAGAATGTGGCAATGTCTTCGTTCCCTTGGGGAATATCCCTAGTCACGCATATAATCTATCAGCACTAATAAACTTCCTCTAGTCTATTTACATCTTACCAGTTACCCATTTATGCTCCTGGATGAAAAAATAGATGGGATACACAAGCAGTGTTTAACCAGCACAGGAGTACAAGTCTAGGGAGCCTCCCAGAAATCAGGACGGTCTCCAGGTCTCCTGCACTCTCACAAGCAAGAAAGATCTCCTGGAAAATAACCAATCTCCCACCAAATTCTCAATATGTGCATGTGTTTACCACTACCATTATTAATTGTCTCACAGAATGCAGTGCCAATTAGTATATCACCATGCACAGCAAACTGAAATTAGATCTGTTAAGACTGCTCGTTCAACCAGATCTCCAGGAAGAGATTTCTTTCAACTTGGGACCCCTGAACAGCCTTAGTCTCAAATCCTAAATCCTGTTAAATAAATAAAGTCAAAGCTTACCGTCGCTCCAATTGCCACTGCATACGTTAACTAACTTGCAACATACAGTACAGGAGAGCTACTCTAAACTCCTTTTCATTTATTAGGCTTAGTAAGTGAATTTTCTTTTAGTAGTGAGAAAAAAGAAAACATCCTCTTCACTTACCATGCATTTGTTGTGATTGGTTGCTCAAGTTGGTTTGTTGTCCATGGCTAAGTTGGTTAGGATCAGGCATGTGACCATTCCTTGGGACTGGCTTGGGTGCTCGAGCTGGCCGTTTATTGACTATATGTGACGTATGCCCGGTCATTTCAGCCGGAGAGTGTTCCTAATCGGAAATAAAAAAGACTACGAGATTAGAGACCCTAAAAAACACATGCTTCATCTTTTCTTCTATTTTCCTTCTCTTTTCTTTCTCCTTTTTCTAGCTACAGTAGAACCTTAATGTAATCAACTGTTGACACAGACTTGCCTCAATTCATTCTAGAGCAAGTGTTTCCTCAAAGCAACATCAATAATACAGCTCTACCTTCCTGATTCTAATTTTAAATACTGCTGAGCAAGTTAGTGTCGATCTCTAGGGGCAACATGTTTATCAACAAAACAATAAATGCAGAAGAATAATTAAACAATATCATATCCTCTATTAAGATTTTTCAGAAGAAATGTTTGACACAAAGCTCATAATATGTATGTAGAATACAGATATCAGTTCTGTAATATTTCAAACATCTAAATGCTAAAATGTGAAGCATAGGTACAGACTGCTCCCAGACAGCATGGTGTAATATTGTTAAAGCCTGTCTCCAAAAGCAATAAAATTCTGTCATGACAATCAATGCATTTCTATTTTGAGTTAGAAATATTTACAGTTTCTTTGTTATTTTGGACAGAATTTAGTTAATAAAAAAATCAAATCTTGTTTGTTTAATAATATACATTTTATGTGTAATTTTACTGTAGATATTGTAAATTTACTGTAGGCCTACTTCTTTTTATTTAATTGAATGCAACAAATAGATACACAAATGCTAAAATGAGTAGTACTTTGTTGTTGAATGTTTTTCCAAAAGTGTCAGTTTGATTCCTGAGCTATGATTGGTTGGGCACTTTTTTGCTTCGCAAAAAGTAGAAACAGTTCAAACTACTGATTTCACTGAAGCGAAAACTCGAATAGAAATGTGAATGAGCATGCCCATGAACCAATCCTTTCGATTCACCTGAATAAGTTTGCCTAGCAGAAGACAGCCTTTAGACTAACCATGGAGGAATAAAAATATTTTATTCTTCCATAAACAAACTTAATCGAAACATGAGCTTTCGCTAGCTCAAGATAACTTCTTTATTCAACTGATGAAGCTATTAGTAATACGTATTAGTCAAAGTACTATCCATTTTAATTTATTTTTTATATTTTTTTATAGATTATTTGACTAATATGGCTCCTGTTTATATATCAGGTTCCAAGTTAAGAAAAGTCATGTTTGGAAGAAGTCAAGTTCGGGAAATCTTGGTTTGATGAGATTTAATATGTATATTGATATGCGTAGTGGTAAGCCATGGTCAGCTGATTTCAGGGAGACATATGACAATGCAGTAGTAAAATCATGCAAATATTATGCATTTGTAGGAGATAATTAGTTTCAGAAAGAATTTTGCTTGTTTGCAGGAGTGCAAAACACAGCATCGTTTTTCTGGGAGACTCCTTTGACCTGTTGTATAATAAACATTTATTACTTTTGTTTAAATAAAGAATTATTAGTTTAGTTTCTTCAGCATGGTGTATTTTGTTATAATATATAACTTGTTGCATACTTGTTTTATATTATCATATATTATGAATATCGCAATCACTTCCTTGAAGATAAGAACACTCCCAGGAATGCAAGCTTTATCATGTCAAAATATTATAATCATTATTATTTGATACATTTGAGCCCCACTAATATGATTTAATCAATAAAAAACATAATATTTTATTACTTTTACAACACGTTATCTGATATTATTGTGGCCTTCAAATGCAGAGGTGCAAGTGACAGACTTGGAAGACAAGTACAATATACTTGTATAAGGATAGTGTTTTATCAATTACATTATTCTTAAAGGTACTATAAAATTTACAATTTTTATGATGGGCCATGGAGTTATTATATAGTAGTAGACTACTATATATTAATCTACAATAATTCTATGGATGGATATAATCAATTAATTTGATATTACAAACTTATCAATGTCCTTAGTAGAATATCCATGACCTACAAAAATAAGGTTAAATGTAATCTTTTTTATCAAGTACTAATTCAAATGACCCTCCCATTGTCAAAATCTAAATATTTTGGATCTATCTTACATCAATTCTAATTTTTAGGAAATGTTATAATTCCAAAAACAGTAAAATATATTAAAGGAGTATTGACACTGTAATAATAATAATATATGGATATTGTTTTTATCTGAATATGTCATAATAATACTCATTTTTTAATGCAATTATACAAAAACAGCAGCCACGTGGCTCAATTGCACAGCACGATAAGTTACAAAGTTTTAACTATAATATAACTTTTCCAAAAAAAATATTCAAAACAACATTTAGAAACTATAAACTTACTATAATATAAGAAATTACAGACATTATATGTACTGATTGCTGTAAAAAAAAAATTGTTTCAAATTCAATCAAAATTTATTAAATAAAAGAAACCAAAAACAACACATTTCTAACATTGATAAAAACAATTCTGTTAATTGGGAATAAGTTGTAGAATCTAGGAGCTTGTCTTAATAATTCAGACAGGACACAAATTTAAATGAGCACTTGGAGAAAAATAGTTTAAAAAAAAACTTTTTCCTTCTGATACTTTATTCTATTACTCTTAGACCCAGTTATACTTTCTTGATCATCTTCCGGTACTGTGCATAACCTCAAATAGAGTATAGCATTAGTAGAAATTGGGGTTACCAGTAAATAGGGGGTGGTGGGTAGTGGGAGGTTTAAGGGACTTTGGTACCCCATCAGTTAGGCCATCCCCTCCCTCAGCCATAATTTTTAGAGTAACATGACCATAATATCATTCAAATAAAATAAAACAACTAAGTAATGAAAACAATTTATCAACAATTGTGCAAATGTGTAGAAGATTACGCTAATTGTCAGGACACATCGAGTGATTATTAAATACAAATTTCCAAACACTTCAGACAGAATGTTTTTCTCGGAACAGTGAACATTTTTGAGAAGCGTGTTCTACATCAAATATCATGCAATGCAGTATCCTTTCAACAACACAAAACTACAGTCATAACATTAAAATCCACGCCAAAAAACAATAACATCAATTAACAATATTACATTTATTATTTATCAATTTTAAAATAAATGATCTATGTACAGAAATTATACATTTAAATTAACATATTATTTTGCATGATTTATTGCAATGATTAATCTAATAGAAACCGATTCCCTCCTGTCACATACATCATTTGGCCTTGAGAAAACGAAAGATGTGAATTGCAAAGTACATTAAATTGGCATTGAAGCAGAGGTTTAAACTTAAGCCACCAATTAAATTTGAACAGACTTTTTGGTCAAGGTACTTTCTTGTAAATGGTGTAGTTTCTTAATACCTAAAGGTACAAACATTAGTTGGTTTCTATGGTCATGTTGTATCATTCGATCAATATGTAGGACTTAAAGGATTTATAATACAAATTATACAAATTATATTTTTTAAAGTATTGTATAAACTGCTTGAATCTATTTGTAGCCCAATGCATAATCTCCCATACTGATTTGATCTTGTGGGTAATATGACGTACACACAACAGTGGCTACTGTATTAATAATTTAAGAGTCCATATATTACTTGTGTTTGAAAACCCCACAAATTACTAAGACCCCTTCTAGTTAATTCCTTGAACTATTGGTTTAAATTAAGTATTTCCTTAGCGAAAATTAAAGGCTCGATCAAGCAGATTTTTTTAAAAATCAATTCTTACAAACGTTTTGATACTTTTTAGAAGACAAATATTACCAAAATTCTAAAAAACGATGTATTAAACTTTAAAAACACTCAGTCTCTTTTTTAAAAATCCATTCAACCTTGATTACATTTTTACATAACAGTTTTCTGATACCTAATAGTTTTGCGCTCTAGATATTTACAAATATTAACCATCTCATAATTAGCTTCTACATTATCTAATAAATAAATGAGTATCATACAAGACAAATTGTTTTTTTTTTTTAAGAAATACATTTCCTTATAAATAGAATGTTATGTTTTTCTTTAGACAAAAAAAACTAGCAAACATTTTACAGTCAAAGGCCATTAGCAACATATGAAAAACTTCAAGAAGAAAACCAATAATTTTAAATATTTATGCCACAATAACTTTTAATGCTTGTTAATATTACATTGAATCACTAGATTGATTTAAACACTAGATTGATTTAAGGTCATAACAAACACTCACCTCACTAATTTGGCGCTTATTCAACAAGCCTTAGCTTATGAAAAAAAGCTTTGCTACCATTGTATAAGCTGATTTCACACTTAAAGATTGGATATTTTTGTAAAATTATTGGCTTCTACACCTGGATTTATGGTAGTATGAGAAGTTACACCTACCACAAGACTTGCTTATCCTACACCAGTCCAGAAAGGCTTATTAATATTAATTTTTGAACATTGCAAGATGGACGCAAGAATTTTTATCAGAAACCTATAGGAACCAATCTGACATTTTGTTGAGTTTATTGTTTTAAATATCTGTCAGAGCTTTACCTAAATGGATGGTGTGAGGCTGTCCAAATATATGCACAGACATGCATACCTCCCTGAAGAAATCTGCTCAGTGACTATGTGATTATCATATGAATAACATAGTATTTGTGCACTGAAGAAATGAGAATTAGGACAACATACGCACATCTAAGACACTGAAATGCATTCCATCTACAGTGGCATGCAGAAATGACCTGCAAGTAGCAGAAAATTAGAAAAAACTGGGTAATGATTCCTACCTCTACATCTGAATCTGTGCTGTCTTGGCCTGGAGTTGATGACAGAGGTAGCATTGGCTGGCCCATCTTTGCCATCCTGGAAATCAACTTAGCCTTGTTTGGGCCTGGGCTCTGTGATGGAAAATTAAAATATGGTTTATTAACCGATGGGTTAAAGCTAAAACTCTTCTTAACTGGTTTCATCGTGTCCATTGGCTTCAAGTTGATTCCTTGGTAGATGTCCGCTTAGCCAAAAATTATCTTGTCCTTCGCATAATGTTGAGTTTGATGAAGAATTTCTTGGCACTGATTATCAGTAGCGTGATTTCGAACAGGAAATCGTGAAACATCGCAGAGTGACTCAAACTAGTAGGCGCCAAATTCACATGCATACAATAATGCTACTATCTTGTACTGGAATTCACAGCGTAACATAATTTAGTAAATGTAAATAGATGATATTTTAAGACTTCTCTATTTTTCTCTCCTAAAAGTATACATGTATGTATGAGGTATATACAATACTGTGCCAGGAGATACTAGCATAGGACTTATAGATCTGGAGGACTTATGATGAAATGACTTGTATGTCTGTATTCAATTATCTGTAAATATGTTAATATAATTTTTTGTCACTTGCATTAGACTCCTTCCTTCCTAATAACAATGAATTTGCTATTGGTTGTATGTCAAATAAAATAAAATTGTAAGTGCACCAATTACAACAATAATACCTAAAACCAAATAAAGGTATCTTCAATGTCAATATATTTAATTACTTAATGCTTGCCAGTAAGTATCTCAAAAAGAACAATAATGCTCTTGTTAATGGAAAAGGCAATATTCACATTGCTATATAAGAGTTATATTTAGCCAGGAATATTGAGCAATACTGGCATCATATCATGCACCAATTTATAGTCTCAATTTGAGAAAGGACTAACATAGATAACTGTCTTGATTAAGGACATAATGGATGAAGTGTGATTTGATCCTATGACCTTACTGTTGAGGGCACCAAATTCTAACTTGATATCACTTGATAATAAAATTAACAAGCCATTAATATGTAGTAGCATTAATAAGTGTGACACTGAACAAACATTTAAAAAATTGCTTGCCTTATTTTTACATATCAAAAGTAATTCCTCTTAAAAACCTCAAATTAGATTCGCCTGTTTAGTTAGTTGTAATCCTTGGGGAGCTGCACCCACTTTTTGTAAACGTTGCCCAAATATTAATCAAATTCCAAATATCTCAAAAATGATCAGAACTGTTGTACGGCAGTGCAAATTGTGTGCAGGTTTAGGATGTTTACTGTATATGTTAATAAGCATTGCATCGCTTCTTTCAGTTACAAAGCACATTTACAGGCTTCTTGATCCTGTTAAGAGCTACTTTAGAACACTAACCTAGCCAGAGAAGAATCAGCACACTGAAATGACAAAGCCTATCGAAAACAACATAAGCTTTTTATTATATTTTTCAAATAATATCAGCGCTGGATGGGAACCCACAGTATAACAAATAGTAGTTCAACAAAGGGTGGGTGATCACCTTGGAGTATACTCCAAGGTGATCACCCACCCTTTGTTGAACTAGTATTTGTTATACTATGGGTTCCCATCCAGAAGCAACTAAGACCATCATAATTAAAAAACCAGTATGACCATCATAATTATGATAATGTCACTTTGTATGAGAACAGTAAAGCTCAGTTGGCTAAACTGGTGGTTGTGACGTAACAGTGAACCAGTCACTGCTCGGCCTAGTAGTACTCTTGTCCAACTACAACAGCACACAGTGCTTCTGGGTATGTTCATCAAGTTGTCCAGGATTCATTAAATAACTCTATGGTTAAATTATTAAAGAAATTCTAGAGTTTTGTAATAGAGACCTCCAGTAGCATCCTATCACAGTACTCTAGCATTCATGAATGTGTGCCTGAGTTCCTATATCTACAATTTATTTAGTAACCCTATAATTGCCTGAGACTTTCGCAGTCAATTGCTTAATGAGAAATAAACTTACAGTTGATAGATGATCTGAGGAGTTTGACTGCATCTTCATGTCGTTGTTGCTAAAAAAAGGAAAAATATAAATATTATAATGTTGTAGAAAAGAGTGAAAGGTTTAGAGACTGAGAGTCCTGTCCTGATTAATTTAAAATACAAAATGTTGTCCGTCCCTGCCTGAATAATTATTATTATATGGACAACAATTATTAAGGAGACACATTCCAAACCAAAGTGTCCCCTTATTATTAGTTATTAAGACATACAATATGTAATCAAGCTATAGTTCATTTGAACTTTTGAACTTCCATCTGTTGTAATTTATTTTTCAAGATATAAAATTAACTTCCTTTATATATACAAAATCATCATTTTATTAGAAGTGAAAGTTTAAATTTGAAATTATTATAAAAAATAGCATAAATATTGATGTAGAGTAACTTAATATGAAAGAAAAAAATTATCCGCTTACAATTAACTTTGGAAGTTCACCTCATGTAAAATAACACATAATTCACACGAGACCACATGTTACATTGGATACTTGCTGAACAAATTAGCAAGGTTCCCCTGCTACATCATGTCTGTGTGAAGGCACATCCATGTGAGATTACCATGGGTTGTTTGTATAACACCCATGTAAAAAATAGACATTGAGGTGGGTGTACCACTCCCAAGATATTACCATGGATCTGTGTGCATTTTCAAGCCTATTTTTATCCTTGGCTGATGTACTCTGTACCTCTACTGCCTGCCTAGGTATTTTTCCCATATGACATATAATAAATTATCTTAAATCTGGTTATACTTCTTTTGTTACTGAAGTGTATATATGATATGATACAAATAGTTCCTTTTGATGCTCAACTCAAGCATTGGTATAGTGACCATCCCTGCACTTGTGAGTTTTCATTGAACTCAATAAGATGGGACCCCTTTTGATCTCTAGTTAGCAACCATTTGATCTCCAGCTAGCATAGAGGTTGTCAAGAGATTTCTTATATTTTCAGCAATATTGACACGTTTGCTAACTAGATCAATTAAAAAACCTTCTGACAAAGTTACCTACTTCGACAAAGTAGGTGACCTGTATTTTATTAGACTGCAAACAATTACCGGCCCCCCCCCCCTCAATTTTGAAGGTCATTTTAAATTGTACCTCTATTTTGGAAAGGTTTGAATTCACTCAAATTATGATGATCTTGGTCCCCTACTCTTTTCCAAAGAGTGTACTGCTTTCTTTAATATACACATGGGCCATATTGCACACAGGACCAGCACTTAAACATCTCATCCGAAAAACTGTATGCCATGGCTACTTGTATTCTAGCCCTCCAGCTGAAACACAAGAACAATAGATGGAATTGAACCGGGGACCAATGGATATTCACAGTTCGGTGCACCAACTGTGACTACCATCAATTTAGCCGTCTCAGCTAATGAATATTATGAGTAGTCTCGGCAAACATTTAGCTTATGTAAATAAGGCTTGGATGTGGTGGTTAAATAAAAATAAATTAATTGCCATTGTGGAAGATAGTCACAATTATGAATCCACAACACATTGAATGCTTACTTTGGAATGCTGAGGCCAATAGGTTCATCAGGCAGCGCCCTCATAGGCGGATCGATACTCTCAGATGCAGATGACAACGATCCTGTGTCATCACGTTCTCTTCCGAACTTGATCTGGCAATATTAACAGATAGCAAAAAGTTGTATATCATAAGGGGGAAAAATAGATAATCATGGTACAACAAAGCTGTACAATTGAAGTAATTGTATTAAGAAAACCCAGTTTTTTATAATTTTGGGTTCATTAGGTCCATAGCTGTCTCTTATACCTGAGACTTTCGTAGTCAATTGGTTAATGAGAAATAAACTTACAGTTGATAGATGATCTGAGGAGTTTGACTGCATCTTCATGTCGTTGTTGCTAAAAATAGAAAAACATAAATATTATACTGTTGTAGAAAAGAGTGAAAGGTTTAGAGACTGAGAGTCCTGTCCTGATTCATTTAAAATACAAAATGTTGAATAATTATTATTATATGGACAACAATTATTAAGGAGACACATTCCAAACCAAAGTGTCCCTTATTATTAGTTATTAAGACATACAGTATGTAATCAAGCTAAAGTTCATTTGAACTTTTGAACTTCCATCTGTTGTAATTTATTTTTCAAGATATAAAATTAACTTCCTTTATATATACAAAATCATCATTTTATTAGAAGTGAAAGTTTAAATTTGAAATTATTATAAAAAAAATAGCATAAATATTGATGTAGAGTAACCTTATATGAAAGAAAAAAATTATCCTCTTACAATTAACTTTTGAAGTTCACCTCATGTAAAGTAACACATAATTCACACGAGACCACGTGTTACATTGGATACTTGCTGAACAAATTAGCAAGGTTCCCCTGCTACATCATGTCTGTGTGAAGGCACATCCATGTGAGATTACCACGGGTTGTTTGTATAACACCCATGTAAAAAATAGACATTGAGGTGGGTGTACCACTGTATTTTATTAAACTGCAAACAATTACCGCCCCCCTCAATTTTCAAGGTCATTTTAAATTGTACCTCTATTTTGGTTTGAATTCACTCAAATTATGATGATCTTGGTCCCCTACTCTTTTCCAAAGTGTGTACTGCTTTCTTTAATATACACATGGGCCATATTTTACACAGGACCAACACTTAAACATCTCATCCGAAAAACTGTATGCCATGGCTACTTGTATTCTAGCCCTCCAGCTGAAACACAAGAACAATAGATGGAATTGAACCGGGGACCAATGGATATTCACAGTTCGGTGCACCAACTGTGTCTACCACCAGTTTAGCCGACTCAGCTAATGAATATTATGAGAAGTCTCGGCAAACATTTAGCTCATGTAAATAAGGCTTGAGTGTGGTGGTCAAATAAAAATAGATTAATTGCCATTGTTGAAAATAGTCACAATTATGAATCCACAACACATTGAATGCTTACTTTGGAATGCTGAGGCCAATAGGTTCATCAGGCAGCGCCCTCATAGGCGGATCGATACTCTCAGATGCAGATGACAACGATCCTGTGTCATCACGTTCTCTTCCGAACTTGATCTGGCAATATTAACAGATAGCAAAAAGTTGTATATCATAAGGGGGAAAAATAGATAATCATGGTACAACAAAGCTGTACAATTGAAGTAATTGTATTAAGAAAACCCAGTTTTTTATAGTTTTGGGTTCATTAGGTATATAGACAATTTTCTAAAAACTTCTAAATTACAAGTGAAAGTTAAGTTTGATATATATATGATAGAGATGCAGGATGTGAAATTGTCCTCTCTTTTATGTGTGTGAGTTTATAAATTTCTTATTAAATAAACAACCCTGGATTATCAAGTAATAAAAGAACAGAATGTAATAAACTTCCCCACAAAAAATAAGAAACTTAGAATTCAAAGACTCCATATGAAATACTCCATACTCCTTCAATTATGCTTTGTTACTTGTACTGGTTAAACAAGGAAAAATTAAAAAAAAAGGAATGATAAAAAAAAAAAAATAACAATATTGTAGACAATAGGAATAGGAATAGGAGTAGTTTAGTCTCATTGTTATTGTTATTATGATTATTTTTATTTTATTTTATTGTTACTGTTTTATTGTTATTTGCTTTTTCTCAGTTGGCCTATATTATTTCTCTGTAAAGCGCATAGAGGCAATGTGCAATATGTGCTATATAAATACAACATTATTATTATTATTAATAGTTGGATAGAATGATGTTAACTCGTTATGCATGTTTTGAACAAAACGGATATTAATTAAAACTAGTCATAAGGAGAAAGAGGCCTTCATCAAAGGAGATTTTAGGAATAAGGAAGCCACATAATAATCATAAAAATGAAACATAATAAAAACAACAATAAGCAATCTCCTTAGTCCCGTAGAAATTGTTTTGATCTTGATTTTTTATATAAATGTGTTAATGCCCTGTTCAATTGTAATTTAGTCGCCGTCTCAGAAACAATCCTAGGTTTTACATTCCTTTTTGTAGAGTTAATGTTTTAAAAAATGGTTATGTTTGTAGTCTAAGTCAAAGTTATAATTCCCTTGTTTTAAAAAATCCTGAGTTAGATATTTTCGGTAATGACTTTCGTATGTTTCGTAATATTATTAGTAGTTCGGTTTAATGTTTGATGTATTTCTTGTATTGTTCGTTGTGGTTTGTGTTCCCTCCTGTAAGTGGCGAACTTTGTGTTTGCTGTTGGTTGGGAAAATAAATAAATAAATAAAATGGTAATAATAATATTGCGATTGTTTACTTTGTTACATATTTGATTTTTTTAATTCCAAAAATTATATAATAAATGTTAAAAATATGAGAATGAATCTATGTTATTCTAATTTAGAATTTCCGAAAAAATAAAGATGTAAAGATGAGGACACAAGCATATTCACGAAAAGGTTAGAGAAAGAAACGATCAACATTTCCAGAGCATCATTTTGTGGGACCTTAGCAAAAATTAGTAAGGGGCAGAGAGCTAGTGGAAAAATTGTAGAAGTGGTCATTGTTGGAAGAACCCAGACCAAAATTGAGTGCCTTTAAGTGCTAAACTGAAAACTCCAGTGCTTAGCCTAAATTTCAACCCTGCATACTTCCAAATAATACGGTACTGAGACAAGCATTGATTTGGACCCATATCCTAGAATTAGAAGTTAAGTGCCTCACCACTAAACCACATAACATCATATTCAGCAAATTACCTTTTTATAATTCCCAGTGATCCATGATGCAAACACACGAATCATGAGTATTTTTCCAAGTATCCAAGCCAGCAATGTGAACAAAAGTTATAATAAGTATTGTCCAAGAACTCGCAAGCGCATTGATTAGACAAAGTCAACAAATTTACCAAGAAAAAAAATCTTATCTTCCTTCCTGAACCTCTCCAAGAGGTTGTTGCTATGGGTGACAATTTCGTATAACCTTCATTCACATAATTTGATCCAGAAAGCGAGTTTGAATCAACTAGCTAAACTTTTTCGATTTTAAAAGTAAATATATGAGACAATTTAAGGGACACTTATCCTTACATAACAAGGCGAGTATAATGACCAGGGGGAATCATTTTCCTGTTATTATTATTATGAAGTAAATCATTTTCCTGTTATTATTAAGTCTGAAAAGATTTTAATCTATCATTATCTCTGCAGATGATTTTATTATTGGCTGTTTGTATACCCTTGCCAACTGAATCCATAATTAAATATGGCAGTTTGGCAGTACTCCCAAAGAATAATAATCTTCAACTTAATTTTATTTACCTTGTACCTTATCTACTTACGTAACTGTATTCAGTTAAAGTGGTATAGTCTATGGAAAGCAAAACTTGCAAATACTTAAACTAGGTTTATTTATATGAACAAATAATAAAACAAAAAGTAGAGAGTATAATGCCCTATATTTTGACCTTAAGGAAATTATATTAGTGAAATTTTGTAGTTTAGGACACAGTATTTTTACAAGCGCTTGTAACAGGGGATGATGGAAACTTATAGCTTATAACTTGGAAGCAATGCAAAATTAGGTTCCACAAAATTGTAACCACTCCATAAAAAATAGGCTCCTCATAGCAGCACAAGTATACTGCACAAACTACAGTAGGTCAAAATTACTCTGAACATAGTCCATTATCGGACAAGCTGCTATTAGCCACTGGTCATTTGACAAAACGTAGGACCAATTACCAACTCCCTGTTGCAGCTACATTCACACTGTAATTGGCATACCTGTCAAATGAAATGAACTCAAATGAAACTTAACACATTCCATTTTACAAAAAAATTCCACTACCTCAGTACATCTGCACCAGTGTAGTATACTAAAAAATGTTGATGTCATATTTGGTTGGCTTTAAAGGTTTTTTGAGACCAAAGTCATAAGGCATTAAACTTTTTACCACACCTCCATCAAAGTGTGTAAGCCAGGAAGGGTGTAGTCTGCATGAATATTACCCCTAGCCCTGGTTTTACAGGTGGCATTTATCAGAGTCTGTCCCTACCCCAAGAGATTTTATGAAGGCTATGTCCGAGGAAGCTCACCCTGATCAACAGACATATAAGGGAGGGATCAATCACTACTCTGGAAGGCTGTCTGCTTGCATGTCATTATTTTAATCATCCACCATTAAAGCTATCAATCAACTTAACTTGCATGTGGTGGCTTAGCTATAATAATTGGATTGAAAATGTTATGCCTGTCTAAAAATTCATGGTCAAATTAGCATTACACCCACCCAGACTATGAAATTATAATTCAATTTGCATATTTGGAATTATGGCAGTAATTCTTAAAAACATGCCAAGAAATAATACTGGTCCTGCAAAAAATTACACCCAAAAAATATTAGTAGTGAGGTCAAATGATTTGATATTAATAGTAAAACTTGTTTAATATAGGATACTCCTGAATGTCATGTTTCGACGAGTCACACGTCAACATCAGGTAATTGTGCTTGGCTACTACTGGCTATTATATACTGCTGGTCAGATGTAAAGCAAATAGTAAAACACTAAGGTAAGTCATGTATATTAGTAGCTGAATACTGTGGTAAGTCATATACTGTATATTAGAATTAGAATGCATGTTTTTTTGTAATCTATCCCACGGACTATCACAGGAGACAGATTTTTCTTAATATGTCTTGAAAAATGACTGGTTAAAGAGGTAGTTATACACATCAAAATACTGATAAATAAATGAATGTGATGTACTTGAAATTGCTTGAAATTTTTTTTCTAATATTCTCCACTAAAATCTTGTCAGAAATACGTGTGAATGTTTTAAGTATCCCCAGAAAGTCTATCTGGTTTGTAAAATTCTAGTGCATTTGATTATGAAATTGGTATGAATAAAAAGCCTATGCCACATAAAATATGCATTTGCCTTTTTCTGAGCATGCCCAGAATGGTCACTGATTAAGAAAGTATCCTATCCACCTTTCAATTCAATTCAAAAAAGTTTATTCAACAATATTTTAAAAGGTGGTGAAAAAAAGAATTGCTACAATTTTACAACTACTGTACAAGTTAAATATTAAAAGCTTTAACATACAATTAAATAATTAAATACAGCAACGATATAAAAAGAAATTAAAATTTTAAGATATTGATAACAAATGCAGGTCAAGATGACAAAACCACCATAAATATAAAAGCACACTACGTGAGTTCAATACATTAAGAATATAAACTGTTGAAGGGGTCGAATAATTGGATTATATTGTGCGTATGTTGCAATATAATTGACGCTTAGAATTCACATCCACATCTTCTGAGCATGCTCAGATCTACAGTTAACGGAAGCAATACACCCACCATTGCATAGCAGGGCAAAACTGATCAGATTACTTTAAAAAAATTATCAAATAATGATAAATTCTTAGTAATTTTTACCCTTATCCTTCGTGCATCCCAGGAGGGATGAATGTCAAGGTGATCAGTGACGGAAGTCTAAATGTACTTCCTTCCTTTGTCTCTTTTTATTCTCCCTCTTTTTCGGCCAATTAAATTGCTCATTCTGGCAGATTCTTTAAACTTAATACTTTTCAAAAATTGTAACAGTGTTTTTTTTTCTACTTACTACAGATATGGTTCCAAAATATACACTATAACTTCAATAAATATGTAATGGATGGTATGTAGCTTAATGGTATATGATTCGTTCCTTTCAATCCCCCCCAAAATGTTCAATTTCTGCAAATATCAGGTTGCTTAATGGCTAAAAAAATATCTCTACAATACTACACCTAAAAAATAAGAGTAAAGGATACTGGTCCTGTAGCAGTGCCAGCAAGGAGTCTGGTAAAAATTCCCCTTCCTTGAAACATGCATGGACCCCTCCCCTGTCATTGGACACCACTTGAGGTCTGATGACAAATGCTGCCGTGAAAATACACAGCTTAGGATGCAACACAGCAGTTAAAATAGACTGAACTTTGCATTATTAATAAATGCTCCTTCAAATTATTAGATTGATATCGGGAGTACACAAAATCTTAACCATGACCTCCAGTAAATATGAAAGCAAACTTGTTACTGGTTTCTTTCAAGATTGGGGCACAGTCAGTAAAGCCAAGTTTCCATAAAATCGCTAGAGCAGTCAGCGAAACCTGGTAGCGTTTTGTATAGAAGCTCGATATAGGGATCGCAATTTTGCCCAAGATTGTTTTCCTTTTAAATTGGATCCACAATGTTTCATAAAAATGTTCTCTGTAAAACTCTTCATTAAAAAAAATGTGCATACATGAATAAACATAGTGTAGAGTACCCTGTGATTATCTACTCAGCAATACTATATTCATTTGCATAATTATAATAGTTGGAGCTTGTCATACCTTTCGTATCTCAATCTCAAATATGAGGGTTGCATTTGGTGGTATCCTGGAGCCCATGCCTCTTGAACCATATGCCATGTTTGAAGGTACAACTAATAAACGTTTACCACCTTTCTTCATACCAATCACACCTTGGTCCCACCCCTATAAATACCGAAAATATAATTTAAATTACAAGATTATCATATTACAATTCTGCTCATCCTTACTACAACCATCTCTACCACAAATTACCACCCCCAACTTCATCAGCATTCTCATCAATATCGCTATCATCAACACCAACACTACCAACATTGAGATAAAGTCTATCAAAAAACATACAATTCATTTAAAACTAAATGTAAAATCAGTTTCTTATAAGTTACGTAACTTTTACTATGAAAATCTATAAATTGGCTGTAAGTTCTATGCAAAATTACAGGAATACATTATTATTTAAACATTCGTTAAAACTAACAGCTTATTGAAATATAAAACATATGCAATTAATTTTTTAAATTCTATTTTAAAGAATATTAAATATATCTTGTAGTACATCTTCAACATTAAGTATTAATGTTAATTAATTAATGTTAATTTCTTAAAGAAATCTAGATAGAGAATATTAACCCTATTTCTACTGTATGAGCATGTACAACCAAACAAAACGCAATGTTGAATTTTTTTGCTATAATTATATTTTATCTCTATAACCTCCCTTCCTGTACCAATTTTTTAAACGGATTCAAGGCAATATAGATTATTGTAATGCACGAATCACTCAACAATTATGAATGTCAAGGGTCTGATTTACCCACTAGTGCATTATTACCCTAGAAATCAAGTTTTTTTTACCCTAGCAGATGAGTAAATTAACCCCTAGCAGCTGAATGATTTACCCCTAGAAGTTTCATAAAAAAAATTTGAACAGCTGACTGATTTACTCTCTCCCAGGTATGTTATTTCTTTGAAGGTAATATATACCCTAGAATGTGAATGATTTTCCCCCCTTTAGCAGCTGGGTGAAATAACCTAGAAGTTCAGCAAAATTACCTAATTAGAAACTGATATCCCTTAATTTACCTTTTAGCAGTTGAGTGAGTTACCCCCAAATGCAGGCTGATTTATCTTCTAGCAGTAAGTACATTTCCAAGCAGTTTTCTGATTTACTCCCTAGCAAATGACTCATTACATAGCAATTAGTGAATTGCCCCATAAAAAGTCAATGGACTTACACCCTTGCAGTTAGAATTATTCCCTGGCAGTCAAGTGAAACCCAATATTCACTCAGTGAATTAACTCCTAGCAGCTGGCTGATACGCCACCTAGCGGATGAGTGAATTTTCCTCCTAGCGGATGAGTGAGTTTTCCTCCTGGCAGTTGAGTGAAATACCTTCGAGAAGTTGATAGATTTAAGCCCTAGTGGTCGAGTAAA
Source organism: Anneissia japonica (assembly GCF_011630105.1). Taxonomy (NCBI): domain Eukaryota; kingdom Metazoa; phylum Echinodermata; class Crinoidea; order Comatulida; family Comatulidae; genus Anneissia; species Anneissia japonica. Next base: position 167,882 of record NW_022741166.1, read on the forward strand.
TTACACCCAGCTGATGACTCCCTAGAAGTCACATAGTATCATTCACTACCAGTAATTTGCAACTCAAGCACCTCATGCTAGCCAAAAGCATGCTCATCTTGTACCTTAACTTCATCCAATTACAAATGCCTGTACTCATCCTACAGCTATAATCTTCCTCAACCTACAATATAAAGCTGCCCTCATCCTACAACTTAAAGCTGTCCTCATGATACAACTAAAAGCTGTCCTCACCCTACAACTTAAAGCTGTCCTCACCCTACAACTTAAAGCTGTCCTCACCCTACAACTTAAAGCTTTCCTCACCCTACAACTAAAAGCTGCCCTCATCCTACAACTTAAAGCTGCCCTCATCCTACAACTTAAAGCTGTCCTCATCCTACAACTAAAAGCCACCCTCATCATACGACTTAAAGCTATCCTCATCCTACAACTAAAAGCTGCCCACATCCTACAACTTAAGGCTGCGCTCATCCTGTGACTTAAACTTTACCCATTCTTCAACTTAAGCTGCACTAATTCTTCAACTGCCCTACTTAATACTGTTAACAAAAGTTATGCTCATCATGTCCTTACCTTAATGACCTTTCCCTTGCCAATCTTAAATCGAAATGCCTTGTCCATTGTCATGTTACTATCAAATGCCTGTGGAAAAGTAAATAGTAAAGAACGCCAATTATCATAAAATTTATATTATATAATAAATGATTTGTAGAAAAGATTTATGTTCATAGTCACCAGTAAGAGAAACAAATGTTATATAAATAATATAAAAATTAATAATAAAATACATTAAATTAAAAAGAGAACCAGCCAAGTCACCCCCTCACAAAGTAACCCCATATCAACTAACCCCTTACAAACTTGCCCCACCAAGAATCTCGTCCCTTACCATGTATGCAGAGGGAGACATTGTAAGGGGGAAAAGTTGAAAGTAGAAATGAGTTGAAAAGGGGAATCATTGCTAGGGGGAAACTTGACTGGTATTCTTTTTTTAAAGATAATATTAACAATAATACAATATCAGTATTAGTAAGTCTTATTTTTTTTATAGTGCCCTAATTCTTGCATCGCATGACACAGTGAGCTAAAATACTAGTACAATTTAGATATTTTTTAAATAGTTCTCAATAATTTACAGGCCTTTTATTACAAAATTTACAAGTATATGCAACAAACATTACTGTTATATTTTTTGTCTGCTAAACTGATGGAAAATATTTTCTTTCTTTTTTTTTTAATTTTAAAGCTATAATTAAGGAATATAGAGTTCATCTGATTTACACAATGGTATATCTCTAACAAAACAACAACATTTAAATTCTGATTAACAGTATAAAGAAAGTTTTACAGTATTTTCGAATCTTCTAGTCTTCTATCAATTACAATTCATTTTATTATATTTCAACCTAGTTTACGAGCAAGTAGACACTTTATACTATTGACTACTAACTGTTCCTATCGCTTTGTTTTCCAGTAGCCACCCTGTGTATTTCACTTCCACTGAGTCGCCTTCTTGCAAAGTTGGTCCCTGGCCAAGCCGTAGCTCTTGGTACACCACGTTGTTCGCACTCCCACCACTTGAGTTAAATTTTGCTAGACCAATCTGAAATAAATAAAAGAGCAAAATATTAACTGGTGATAGTACAATTAATGCAAGGCATTAAGGCAAGTGTGTTGGTAGGTGGATATTTTGCTTTTAAAACCCATGTCATAAGTTTAAATCCTCTATAAGTTAAGATATTCATGTCATAACTGTATCAGGTTTAAATTTATGGATTTAACATCTAGTGTATTTGTGTGTTTAAAAATAGATTTTTAAAATGTTATTATAGTACTCAAATTTGTTTTAAGCCTGTGAGAGGTGTTACTGGCAACACAACTACTCAAAATACATTGTATTGGAGAACCTGTGAAAAACTTAATGACCCACTGCCAAAAAAAATTGAAATATCTATAAAATATAATATAATGGAAGCAATGCAACATAGTATATCTCTAACCAAAAAAAAAAAAACATTTAAATTATGATTACAGTATAAAGTTCTGTTTCAAAATCATTACATCAAGTACAAATTCATTTTATTTTATTTCAATCTATTTTACAAGCAGGCGAACACATACTATCGACTACAAACTGTTTGTATTGCTTAGTTCTGTAGCAGCCACCCTGTGTAATTGACTTCTACTGGGCAAACATCATTCATAATGCAACATAAGTTAAGAAAACAGACAGAACATTTGATACCAGTATGTGAATTAAAGGGCATACTAATCAAAGTCAGTATTCTTCCTATAAAATATTGCTAAAAGATGGGACAAAACATTATTTGGAACAATATTACCTTTTGGGCAAATAGGACAACTGTTGGAATAAAAATATTCAGGAAGCTATTGAAATTAAATTATGTACTCCACCATTGAACAGAGATCGTGGTTATAAGTTACAGCGAATATGTAATTCCCTGTTTTCACATGTCATCATGAACATGTATGATCAGGTGACAAAGTGATAGCGTATGAAAGCATTGCAATGTGACATACCTCATAAAGACACTATGAAAGGCAACTTACACTAACTGTGACAAATTAACAAATTTTACTGGTCTTGAGATGATTAAGTATTAAACAATTTCTTTCCAAATTTCTTTACATATTGAGAAGCCTTTTTCCCATGCAAAAACAACTCTGTTCTCATAAACATTACTGTGGAAATTTGTTACTGTTTTCTTTTATAGCTTCAATACCATGATACAGTAGTTGCTTATACTGACATGATATCCATACCTGTTTAGAAAATTCAAATGCAGAGTCTTCGCTGTCGAACATCAGTGACCAGTTCTGACGTTGTTCATCATAGAATGTAGCATAGTTATTTGCCTGGACCTGAAAGGGAAAAAAATGAGGATATGATATAATGAAATTAAATATATATTCTAACTCATTAAAACATATTTTCTTTAAAATAATTCAGAAAGAAGTAAAATATAAGCATGTTATTTCTTATGTGTTCGACATCACTCTTCTTCAGCCAGGCGTATACAAATCAACTGAGAATTGGTAAAGATGGGTTTAAATTCACTACCTGTTAACCGCACTACTATCCTGCTAGCTCAAAATTTTAGTGCCCAGAAAATATAACTGAAGTTAGCTGCAAACCTGCTTCCTAAATCTAGGAACATAGTCATAAGAACTTAGATAACAGAATGGAATCTGTACTCACTATGAATGTAGTAAGAAGTTTGGGGAAATTGGCTGCAGTCATATCCTCTATTCAAGGTACATATATCATCATATGTAGGTTATACATTTCATATGTGCAGTTTTTATTGTAAAGTTGGAAACATTTAACTAAAGTCGGCTGGAGTCATATCCTATTGGTAGATTAAGTATGCTACTTTAGTTTAATGATATACACTTGTTAATGCAAGTTGGAAAACTACAGTCATATCCTCTAATGGAGATTGGTGTATGTTACTTTGTGGAAGCTGTGTAGTGCAGCGGATAAGGGCTTTTAACTTTTACTGTGAGGTCAGAGGTTCAAGACCAATGCCAGTCAAACTGCTTGTGTGCTTGAGCAAGACACTTTATCTGCTATTGCCTCTCTTCACCGAAAAGTACAGTATCATGGGTACCTGGTAGGTGAATGATTTTGAATGAAGTTGGTATTGCACTACAAATTTAACATAATATTTGTTTTTTCTTATAATTTGCACAATTTATAATCTTTACACAAAGTTTTCATTGTTACTTTTGTACAACAGTATATTTCCAATTGAAATTGTTACTTTGTGCATACGTAAACAACATGCAAATAAAGATTGAACTGAATTGAACTCCAAAGGGAGCACGGGAGGCAGCACACTGTGTATGGTGGATTCTGTTTCCGAAGGACTAGAGGAAAAAAGCATCTTAAAAAAAAGCATTCTGAATGTGTGCTATATAAATTAAAATTTAAAATATAAAAATAATTTCAGTTCGTCCTCAAACTGGAGACGACCTTTGGGATCTGAAAACTTGGGGTATAGTCTCTGGGTTAGGTGTCCAATTAGAGGGTTAGCTTTGTGTTAAAAGATTGAAGATTGTTATTTGGTTCTTTTGAAAAAGGTCTTGAATTAGAGGAGTCTCTTCAATTTAATGATATTCACTTGTTAATGTAAAGTTGGAAACATTTACTGCAGTAATATCCTCTAATAGAGATTCGTAGATAATTATGTATGTTACTTCAATATAATGATATGCGCTTGTTAATGTATAGTGGGAAACATTTGACTAATCGGCTACAGTCATATCCTATTAAAGTTTGATACATCGTAAGTATGTTAGAAGCACATGTGGGCGTTCACATGGGCATGTGGTACCTGGGATGGACAGTCCTATTTTCTTCAAAGGGGTGTTCATTAAGAGGTACATTTGCAATAGTCTGTATATCCAGGTAAGCATCTACAAAATAATGAATTATGCCATGAAGATGTAATTAAAGGGCTTTAGTCCTATTATTTATGGTGGGAAGAGACAGTAGATCAGGGTAAGTAAATTATTACTTGAGTAAATTGAGTCAGTACTCACTGTAAATTTATATAGAGTTGGAAATAATTGAGTAAAGTAAGCTGTATTCCTGTCGTCTATTTAAATAAGGTTGGTATATCATATATAGGTTAATAGAATTAAAAATTTCTGTTATGAAGAGCTTCTAATAGTGAGATGATAGAAAGATCAGGACATATTGAGGTCATTATAATTAGCACACGATGATGCCCTCTGAATTTTAAAACATACCAGTTTGAGTGGTATACACATTTTGCTTATGGACAAGAGAGTGGGAAATACAGTATGCCCTTTGAATGTGAAGTTAGAGGAAATTAAACATAGTTGGCTGCAGTCATATCCTCATCAACTAACCAATCAAACTATCACTCAATCAATCAATCAATCACAATTTATTGAGCAAAATAAAAATTACACATATTTAAATGCTTAAGAACCATGAGTTTCTATATCACATTCTACAATTTAGGTCTTCTTCTTCTAAAAGCCAGTACTATAATAAGTATGAAGTTTTAATGATTACTTACAGTAAATTTAAAATTTGGACAACTGACTACTGTTGACTGAAGTCATATCTTTCTAATAAAATGTAGTAAAATTATATTATTATAGCAGTCATATCTTCCAATAAAAGGTCAAAAAATCATAAGTAAAGTGATTACTTTTTTATACCTTGTTGCATGAGCCCACAGACAAACCAATAAAGATGATTTTGAATAAAAGAAAATTTTCATTTTGGCCCCTTTAGAATACCCACTTCCACAAAAAAATGTAAATTTCATAAAAATATATTGTGCATTACTGAACTGTTTACATCGCAACATCAAATTTTTTTCGTCGACATGATAGCATCCTGATCAAGGGGGATCAGGGTACCCCGCCCCCTAATATTTACCTCACAAACTTGCATTTTGTTGTTCGTCAATAACATTTTGTCCTCAGTGTAAATAGTTTTGATGAAACCGTTTTGCTAAATGACAAATAATTTTATTTTTCACACTCCCCTGATAAAGAATAATGTTCACTAAACAAGGTATAAAAAAAGTTTCACTTATTAAGAAACATTAATAATGATTACTTACTGTGAATGTAAAGTTTGGAGAAATCTTTGCATGTGTAACTTGTTGCTGCTTGCTGACGTATAATAGAAGCTTGTACTGATTATGGAGAAAAAAAAACAACAAACAAAGTCATATATTTAAGATACACCATCTAACTGAATCTAGAAAAACCAAAAATTCAATCAAAACATTTGATATGATAATCATAATCAATCATAACAGATTGAACAATTAAAAAAAAAAAAGTTAATTTTTATGTATGGTTAATTGATTTAGTTTGCTTTTTGTATCTGACCTATAATCTATTTGACTGTTCAAAGTAATTTACAGTATGGGGTCGGAGATAAACCACTTACATCTGCGATTCCATGATATCCTAATATGGCTGCCCCTAGTTTTCCTTGTTTTACATACTGGCTGTTTGTGCTAAAAGAGAAAAAAAACCAATTGAGACATCATTAGTATCAATGAAATAATAATTAATTGGTGGTTGCCATGATGATAACTGATGCCCAGGTGGTACCAATAATAACAATAAAAATACAATGGTAGTGTTAAAAAAAATAAATGGTGGTATGACAGATAACAATAGGAAGGTGTAGTGGAGGTTCATCTACCTTGTATGCGATTGTTTGTGGGGCAAATGAGCAGAATTTACCCTCAAAAAGGGAGTGTTGGGTGGTATTTTAACAAGACATATTTTATGAGCGTCAAATTACTACAGTCTGTGCCAGTGAGATGCTCGCTAATGGTTGTTCTGAACTTTGAAATTTGCCTTCAGTTTTCTTTATATCCACTGATAATCGGATGCCGTCACTCACTATGCCGACAGCCGACGCGATTCTATAAGAACACAACGCCTCGACGCACGCAACGAATCCTTTTTATTGACAATCCATTCAAACTGCTATCCACAATCATCAGACAGCGTCGCGTCATCTAACGCTCACAGTGAGTGGAGTTAAATTTGTCGGTCGACAGTCGTACGATGCAGTGAGCACCCAGATTAACATATATACTTACTGCCAACCAAAATATTTTACTTACTATCTAAATGCATGTACGGCAACAGCATGTAGCACTTGTGCTTGTGAGCCTTCAGTACCACTTCCGCCTCCAGCTGTAATAAAAGTCAACAACAATTATTATTAACAGAATCAACCCCAGTTTTTTAACAAAATATAAAATTGAATAAATATAAACAGACACAAGCATCCTCTTCTAGGTTTATTCTTAAATGTTTTAACATATAAGATCAATAAACTAAAAAAAAAACAACAAAACATTTGTAGAAATTGATTTTGATGTTATGCAGGATGTTTTTACGACATTCCCATGGGCTGTTTGGTGGAGGGGGATGTCTAACAAAAATAGGAGTAGTACATAGAAGTATACTGCTCAGTTATATGTAGTCTCAAAGTAAATTTTATGAGCCTGTAACGTTGTGGCTAGCCCATCTCCGAGGTGGAATGTTATTAATTATAAATAATAAACTTGGAGAACAGTTGTACATATGGATCGCATTTTAATTGAGTCATTCGTGGGATAATGTCTGAGTGGATGACTAACATGAAACAATTTGTCTACAGAAATTTTTTTTTTAATGTTGTTTTGTTTAATCAATTCCTTTATTGTATGTTTCTTATTGAATATTGGATAAATCTTACACTACACATGCTTCCTTCCAATTATAAATGATGTCATGCATGCTGCATCACAGCCAATCACAGAATACAGAATTCAGGATGTTTGCAAATTCATAGTAGTTGAAGGATGAATGCCAGTTCAATAAATTTATTAAAGTGAGTAACTCAAACTGTCTTCTAAAAAATGTAGATAGCAGAAGACGGCTACAGATATGTGAAATGTTCAAATGTTGAATTTATCAGTTTATTGCCCTGAGTGAAATGTAGTGTGGATGGGAAATACTCTCCTGAGAGGATAAATGGCCATATATTTGTAAACGATTGTTTATGTATCCGATTACCAGGCTAATAAATTTTATTTTACATCATGCAAAGTGCTCAAAGTGCTTGGAGAATGTCAATATAAGAATATAATAAATGATGGTTCATTCTAGTTGTCGGCAAAAGAGTTTTGTACGTTTTCTTCAAACAAATATTGTAGATTAACATCAACACATCACCTCTACACTAAAATGTTTATACATAGAGAGAATATATTGTATAGAATATATAATAGAGAGAATCATTGTCATTATTATCATGGTCAGTGTCATCATCATCATCATTATTGTTATCATCATCATCATCATCATCACCAATATGATCTTTGCGACCATTTCAAGGCAGACCACTGTAACTGAACAAAAATATAAAAGCAGTTACATTGTCTTACCATGGGACAGCCGTTTGCTGCACAAAAACATTGTTTTTCAATATGTGGCAAAGACAAGCCAAACCAGTCACTCGTCGCAAAAATTGATACTGAGTTATTAATACTGTGTTAGAGAGTAAAATAATAGCTATAAAATGGTTAAAAAATCATTCAAATCGGACATTTCCTTATGAAGTTACAAGCGTTTAACCACACAGCTGTTTAAAGAACAATGTATGAGAAATTAACCGTCAAAGTTTATGATTTCAGGCATTTCTCATGCAGAAACTATCTTTAAATCCTTAAAAGTATTGTTTTAACATTGAAAATGGGGAAAATAACAGCATAGAATGATGTGTAGATATATAACTTAGGTTATAGTTTAGTGCAATAAAATAGATTTTTTTAAATTTGACATTCCAGCATGTTTTGGCCATTTTCTCTGATACACGATTTGCGACGAGTGACTGGTTTGGCTTGTCTTTGCCACATATACTTACACTGTGGTGTTGATTACAAGAAAATCTCAATAGATACTCTATTTTTGAGAGGGTTAAAATGGTTATCAAATCATCTTTTGGCTGTAATATAATTCTTTATCTTAAAATATGTATCATTGCCAGCTGAAACAAACTTTTATGTATACTGTAGATGACAATAAGAAAATGTTTAATATTTTATTTTATAAAAACAGGACCATTACAGGGCCTACAGTACTATTTCTATTTAACTATATGTGAACTTTAAACGTGATAAAATAAGCCAAAAATGGCTGAATGAAGGGCAGCCTCATAATCTGTAGGCCAATAATTAAAATGGTTGTTCTGATTGGTCAGATTGCAATATGTGGGTGTAGTCATAATTGTCTATCTTTTATGACAAAGGAAATGGAATCTACTATAACTAATTTGCATTTTCCTTTTCTTTTAAATTTATTTTAGAAGGTCCGATTTCTTTTGATATACTTTTTAAATGTACTTTAAATGTTAAAGTAAAAGAACACCAAAATCAACTTGTTGGAGAGCATGTTTCTATTATTTTTTACGCATCATTTAACATTTTTAACATAAAAAGTTTTTAAAGAATTCAAGATAACTTTAAAGTTCTTAAATATGATCGGGACACTAATAGACAACAACAAATTTCTCACTCCACAATTAATAATGTGTTCCACTCTCGAAAATGCACCTCTCTAGAATATGTGCCGCACTGAAATCTCATAAAATTATAAACGTTAAAGTAAAAGAACACCAAAATCCACTTGTTGGAGAGCATGTTTCTATTATTTTTTACGCATCATTTAACATTTTTAACATAAAAAGTTTTTAAAAGAATTCAAGATAACTTTAAAGTTCTTAAATATGATCGGGACACTAATAGACAACAACAAATTTCTCACTCCACAATTAGTAATATGTGCCACTCTCGAAAATGCACTTCTCTAGAATATGTGCCGCACTGAAATCTCATAAAATTATAAGAGAGCTGCAGGGTTGGTTTTTTTTTTTTTTTTTGGTCGTTTGTATAGCAGACACTTAAGAAAGCGACAGCATTACAGCTAACAGTAACAATAAAAATATTTTAATACTGCTACTTTGTAAATTTGTAACAACCAAGAAAGTTACTCTATAAAACTTTGGAAAGTCACAATTAAGTGTACAAAAAGTTAAACGCAATAACATTTGATTACTGATTCTTTTTTCAGTAAAGTTTTAATAAATAGCAAAATCAACAGCAATTTACAGTACACTATTAAATCTTAGTACTGAGAATAATGGTTAGGTGTTAAAACCTGCCAAATTACAGCTTCTAACCACTGCAGTAAATCCAAACAAGTCTCATACAAAGATAAAAAAAAGTACACATTTTAAATCAACCCAGTTAAATAACACAGGGCATGATTAATAATAATTGTTCTACTTTTTTATAATTGAGATGATACAACAGAAGATAATTGGTGCGTGTAAATGGATTCAAATGTAATCCTAATAGTAATATCATAATAAACTAGGCCAAGCAACCTGTAAGCTTTCACAATGGGTGCTAAGTGATCAGTGAGGTTTTTAGTAAGTAAAGGAAATGGATGAATAATGGAAGTATTGTTTAATTAGCGAAGAGAAAACATAATGCATGACTCACAAGAGGAAGAGAAATACTGAGGAGTTTAACTTAATTTTGATAGTCATCTTGAAGACATAATGGGCATTAGATGAATCTATGCTCCCAAAACAAACAGTAGCACCGCCAGACACTCACCGACCAAGTGTCCAAGCTCCCCGATGAAGGTGGAAAGGTGCAAGATCCCTCACAGAGGGTACACACTTCAGTGGCATAACTAGGAATCTTGAAATGATGGGGAAGGGGGCTGAAGGGGGCACTAAGGTGAAGTATGAACATAAAGATTAAGTGAGGGGAAGCTATCTCGCAAAGTTAGGTGACCGGCACATCCACTGTCGATGCCCAGAAAGACAGTCAGACTGTTAAAATACTTTGTTTCCTGACAAAACGACTGACTTTGTCACTGACAGAAGGTACAATAGTTCCCCAGTCCTGTTTTTGGTTGAGTCCCCATTGCTCCAAAATGGACTGATATAATAAATCCTGAAACTGGAGTAGTGCTATCTAATAATAGATATAAACGAATTCACTGTTATTGACGTGTCTGTGAAAGATGGGTCAGGGATGAGTACATACTCGCACTATTTGCTATTGTATTATATTGTATAATATAAAACTGGTCTAGAAAGGTACAAAATAGACTAGAAATAAGTACATCTTTGTTGTGTTTTTATTACATTCAACTTGGAATATTCCTACTTGGTGGCACCATTAAGAACTTAGTCATAAATATATATAAACAAATAAATAGGTAAATAGGGAAATTTTGTACTGTAGGACTACAGAGCTCAAGCCACATGTCATTCATAAATGGCTACTGTAGTTTGTTATTTAATTTCTATAATTGTCCCTAGGTACCTTACTAATATTTCCTACATAACATCCTGATTGAGTTGTAGTCTCTGTTATCAGCTGGCCCACAGACGTCACAAAATGCTGATAGCTCAAGGGAACTCTGAACCTTCATTAATATTACCCAAATTGCTGCAACATTCATATCAAGAATTGCCTATTTATAAATTATATTTAAAAAGGTGGAAGGGTGGGATGCATAACCAATTTAGATTGGTAACTTTTAACCAATTAAATCAGAAATAAACAATCTTTATTTATGTATATATTTTTTAGCTTTTGTATAGCATCATGTGTTTCTGGATCTGCCGTCTGAAATTATAATAGTACGAGAGGCAAACTTATTTAAATGATTTTAATATTTAAAAAAAATATAATTTCCCCATCTAAATTGAAACTGATTATCTTTTAGTGATATATGTTTAAGTGGAGAGTGAACAAAAATATACACTTATTCTAGAAATGAGCAACACATTGAAATAATTACGACAATAAGGATCTCAACAAGTTGCACATGCAGATACAATTGATTCTAGATGCTGGAATTGGCAGAAGAAACAACAGGATTCAGTCCAGTATTATAAAAACCAAAAAGTAAATAATATACAGTATAGGAAAAGTGCTAGCAGAGAGAGTGGGCTACCAGCTGAAAAACTTTTCCCTTTGTGAAACAGGTGACTCAACAGGAAATGGAGCTTATAATAAATGACTTCTCTCATCATTTATCATAAATATAATGATTATGTAAATTGGCATTTATCTCAAAGAATTTTGGTTGCCAAGAAATTTCAATGACCTCGTAGTTCACAATTTGTCTCCTTGGGATTCCATGAACCTCCATAATTACAACAGGGAGTCCAAGTAAAATAAACTATAAAAAAAATTCTAATTTTGTTTTAAATATAATTTTTTTAAATATTGGATGTAATCTCATCAAAATCTCTATTTTGCAGAAACTGGCCCAAATGGAATTCTTAGAACAGACTAGATGCCAGAAAAGAGGCTTTGCATACTATTTTACACTTTTTGCTTAAAATATTCTACAAAGAATTTATATTCATGATATATTATAAAAATTAAGGGACAGTAATCTACGTCACATGAGTAAACGTAAACTTGTGAAAAAATTCTTTGATCCCGCATGTATCATGGAGCTAGATATGGTTGTATGTACTCAGAATACAGTAGCTAGGAAAATATAGGCATCACCTATTACACAAATGAAGTTATTGTGGGATACCTCTTTTTTACTACCTAAAGAATCATCAATAATATACATACCAATCTATTATTTATTATTATTATTATTATTATTATTATAAAATAGACCTATATCAATTGAGCTATTGCATCCCCAAATCTATTAATTTATCTATCAATTTATCTATTAATTCATCATTCCTGAAGATGACATAATTAATGTCGAAATATTAAATCCCGACACGATGGCGTGTATTTCGATACTTGGAGTATGTATTATACTATCTTATCCGTTAATCTAATTGAAGCCCAATTGGCTTAATCTCGAGTAGAAGCCCATCTCAAATTGAAGCCCCCTCTTTAGTTGGCAAAATTATCCTGGAAAAGATTCTATACGCTTCTTTTCGAAATAGTACAGTACTTACATGATACAGATTGATTTTACAATGGCCCTACAGTATTTAATATTTTATATAATACTTTCTCAAAATTTACAGCATTCACTTTGAAAAGAAGGCCCCCCCCCCCTTTACTTTGCAAAAGTAGCTTCAAAAAGAAGCCCATTCAAAGTTCGCAAAATTTGGCTTCAATTTGAGGATTTACGGTATTTTATCCATTTATCCAATTATCTATCTATCCATCTATATATTTGCTTACCTACAGTATTCATTTATCCATTATGATTTATCTATTCATTCATATATATTAACATACCTATCAATACATCCTTACATTTATTTATTTATTCGCTCAGTCGCTTGCTTGCTTATCTGGTTGTTCATTTGGTCTTGAGCTCATTCATTCACTTGATCACTCTCATTCGTTCACTCATTCATTCCTGTATTACTTCATTCAATCATTCATATTAAAATTAAATACTAAGAAACCATGAAAATGCAATATACAACAAGCATTATAACAACATGTTATGGTCAATCCATAATATTCATGTGCAATGTGCAAGTATTTAATATCATGGTCTAACAAACAGCTATGGGACAGGGTGTTTAATCGACAGCAACCTTAATCACTTTGTTTTTCTCTGATTGTCTACATTCCTTCTATACTTTCACACAAAAAAGAACCATAGTATCATATTGCTAAACTCTATGTATCCACTCTAAGTGACTAAGTGCAGTGGTAATTAATATGGAGTAATAACAACATTGCCCCGACAATCGTGACTCCTGAGGGCGCATTTCAAGTCTGAAAACAAAATTTCAGTCTCATTCATAAGAGTGCAAGGAAAAGCAGAGATACTGTAAATGGTTGATAGTAAATACATTACATAATGTTTATCATCTTTGAATACAATATATTATTAAGTATTAATAGCAGTAGAGACCCTATGAAACATGTTTGTTTTATACTGTAGAGCCTGGCAATGACTAGGGCAAATTAAAACTCGGGCTTACACCTGACATGAGCATCATATATAAAGTTGTGAGTATTTTAAAGTTTATTATTTTTTTAAACAAAAACAAACAAAAAAATATAATGAATGCCTATTTGTGAATATGTTTCAATATTTTGCATTTTAAATACATGAACAACAACTGAAGATCCAAGGGTGGTTTGCATACATTACAAATATAATCACTCTTTATACAATATAATAATATAAAAAAATTGAAATCCCAACTTTTTCAGGACATGTATTACTATCAACAAGAAAAAAAACTATTCATATTGTGGTGTAGTTAAATTGCGGTACCACACAGTTCCATGCAGATTATGTTTTTTGACCTAAAAGGCAAATTTGCGAAATAGGATTGTATTAGTCAAAAATGGTATGCTGCCAATGTAGTTAACTAACAACCTAAACAACTGCAAATATTAAAACACTTGTCTATTTTTCGGTAAATGTCACTGATTGTGTAAAACATTACCTTCATGGACAATAGTTGACCTGGACTTGCCATGTTGAATCAAGTTTGAAAGTTTTGCAGTAGAGTATAGGCCTATAGGATTGTATTATTCAAATACTGTATGCTGTCAACTTAAGTTACTAACAACACCCTAGACAACTGCAAAGAGTAAACAGCAGTATTTTCGGTAAATGTCATTGGTTATGAAAAACATTACTTTCATGGACAATAGTTGACCTACATTTGGCATGTTGAGTCAAGTTTGAATGTTGCGCAGTAAGGTACCTGTATTAAGCCTAATAAAAAGCTGGAAATTCTGTTAAAAACCACAACTTGCACAACAATTAAAAAAATTGGCCAAGTGCAAATTTTAAATTCTTTTTAGCTTGAAAAACAATGTAATTTAAACGTTTTATCTAACTCAATTCATCTCATACTTTTTTTTAATATGGTTTTTTTTTATTAACATGATTGCAGCAAGTACCCATTGTCAATTATTATTTTTTCAATTATTAAATTCCCATTAGTTTTTGTCCACTTTCATGCAATTTAACTTTGTTGCAATATGTGGAACGTAAAAAAAATGAATGAATGGATATTAATAGGCTATACCAGTCACAGTACATTTAAACCAGTAAGAAAAAAACAAGGAATAAAATTGTAAACCAGACACGTATATGATGAGTGAAGGAGTAAACCACTTCACTAGCTTCCCTGTCAATGAGTCATGACAAATAAAAATGATCGCAAAAATTATCATACAAACCTCTTGACTTCTTCCGGAATCCAATTGGCATTTTGTTTCAATGCAATAATATTATCCACTTCAGCAAAATTCTCAATAATTATTTCCAAAATTGTGAAAACTCATTGGCATTTACAGTAAGCCTTACAATGGGCAACGTCTTGCACCATAGGAAGCAACCCCAATCCTGTACCGTCACAAATTTCTATTTGCTGTTTTCCTTTTGCTAAGGGCCTAAAACGTAGAGCGACGCGTTCACTAAAGAAGGACACAGGAGTTAATTCACCGCAGAGAGCTAGCAAATTTGACACCTGGTCACATGACTCAGAATCTTGAGTATCATTGGCTGGTAAAGGAAATTGATAATAATAATACGGCTTGAAAAGGAACTTTGTCTGATGGTTAAGTTTAGTTATGGACTGAACTGCAAACATGTTAATGTTTGCATGAGTCTGGTCGTTATAAGCATTATTCCTCTTAAAATGATGTATAATTGAATTACTCATGGAACATGTGTTATAGGAAATCAACTTGTGTAAAAAAATGAAAACAACAAATATTACATGATTCAAAATCTACTATTGATTTTTTTTAAACAATAAAATTCAATATATGACTAATTGACATAATGTTCATTGTACTTTTAGCTTCCAATTGAAAATCTAACAAGAATATATTTCCTTGTTTAATAATATATGTATAAACAATTACCATTTCCTTTATTTTTTTTTGCAAGTTGGTAATTTTGGGATTTCTTATTGGAAAATCTGTAAATCATCAAAAATATGAACTATTTCAATTAAAAATATTAAAAGTTAATAAAGTTGACAACTAATTTGTTTTCGTTTTTGTTTGTTTATTTGTTTGTTTTTTGTTTAATCTTTTAATCTATGCTTTTATAGGTTTTCTAAATTTGACTGCAGATAGCACATCAGTTTCACAATGCATGTTTAATGCTTAACTACGGTATATGTATTTTGTTTTTCTCATGGTTTATATTTCGCTACATGATATAGCTGATCTGTGATCTGAAATCTTTTCCTGGGTACTGTACTGTAATTTATAGTGTTTCTGTAGGCCTAATTATATTTTTATTGAGTTGTTGGCACCGATTTCCCTTATTTTGAAAACACACTATGATCTGTGATCAATTTCACTTTCAGGGATCCTTTCTCGACATTGTTCTTCATTTTTAAAATTTATATGGCAATAAAATAAATAAAATTAAATTGTTTATTTTTAATTATTATTTATATTGTTTAATGTTTAACTATAATTAAATATCATATGATTGAATTAATTGTTAATGTTCAACTACTGTCATTATTCAAGCATGTAGCAAATGAATATCATATAGTGCGGTAATTAGAATGGTTGATTTCTCTGATGCATTTGTAATAGTGTGTTGACCTAGATATGTTTTTGCTGTCCAGAATAATTTGGCGACCACGCCTTAGTTTCTATAGATTGAATGTTGTGTTATTAGACTTCAATCACTGGAATAATCAGTTACCATGAGTTTGAAGGGAATCGGTTACCATTAAAAAATGTTTTCATATAAAAATATTTATAAATATAAATAAAATTAATAATATATATAAATATATAACAATTTATAATAGAGGTTGTAAATGTCTAACCAATACTATGCTTACATTTGGAGGATGTTTTTCCTTTCTTCGGTTGCTTGGGGGCGGTATACTGTAAGGACTGGTTGCCATCTTGAGTATTAGCACGATCCATACCAAACAATGACCCCAGCTTTGACCTAATGATGCAAACCAAACAAAAAAAATGTTTATAAACATATATAAAACACAGAAAAATGTATTATTCCAAGGGTTTTTTTTTTTTAAACAGCACTAACTTATTTATAATTTTTACATTTGATTAGTTGATGAGAGGTCACTGTGATCAAAAATGGTTCTACTGCATGGCTGATGTCATCATTTTATTTGCTGATCACTATAAAATTTTAGTTCCAATACACACTGCCACACTAGAATAGAGGTAAGAAAATGTAGGCCTACTGTGAGTTGTCATCCACATACCACATTGGAGGATTTGATCCTGTGAGTACAGATGATCTGGGTAACAAAAAAGCTGATGCAAAAAGTAGGCACATTCATACTGTTACAGAAGATTTAGTTAAAAATTATACAGTACATGAAAAAAATTAATGATGTTTTTCATTTGTCCAATTATTATTCAGTGAAAATGTTTAACTTGTCAAAATATTCATTTTTTTTCATCACATAAACATTCTACTGTTTTCATTGCACTTTTTCAACTAATGCAATTTTTAAAATACAAAATAAATTAGGGATTAAGTTGTTCCTGATTTAATATGCAAACATATTCAATGCAAAAATAACAATTCTTCATTCTAATCTTACACATGTCATATGCAGAGCTAAGAGGGAGGGACATGCGACACTGCAAAGAATTCGCTGTAGAACTCAGAAGCAATGAGACAGTTCATTCGGTACAAATTAACAAAATTTATTCTAAGAAGGGAATAATTTCCTATATGAACATACCAGTAACATGTTTTTTTATTATCGTAAATCAAAGAACAGAGCAATAAAGGGGGTGTAAAATCAGAAATGCTAAGTGTAAACATGTGTTCGGAAATGATTAGGATGGTGTATATGTTGCTTTGCAATGGACACTACCTGGAAAGGCAAAACCACCTGTCGCAGAACAGTGAGACAGAGAGGAGAGACTAGAAAATGGCAAGTTATCAGGAAACTTCATTGTATGACATTATACTAGGGATGAAGAGAAGTAGCTTTTGCTCATAAGCAATAAAGCACCCCCTCTACAGTATGTGCACATGGAAACCAAATATTATCTGTATAACATATCCCAAATTCTTTTAATTGTATTCTGCGGATGAGAGCAGAAATAACAAACATGTTACACAGAAAGAACAGTAAGAATGCTATTAACATGAAACAATAAATCCGGTTTTACGTCCATGTTAATTATGATCAGCTCTACGCAACATTCTTTGTTTGTGAAATGTGCGTAAGCTCATGAACATGAACAAATATACCTACTTTACATTTTTTTAGAACATAAGCTAATCAGTTCATAATCAAATGATTACCGTGGAAAGTGATTTCCTGAGCAGGTTGATATTGTTAGAAGGTAAAATCAATTTGTACATGTTCTTGGAAAATATTCAACGATATTTAGTAGGAAACATAGTTACTCATAGCTTATGTCACAATTTTACCTTGTAATGTTAAATACCTGTAACATACATTGTATCCTAGCCTTAACTCATGCCATGATGTTCTCTAAATAATGATGACAGTAGGGCCTAGTTTATTTAGCTTCTGTGCACGCCAAGCTAAGGGTGGTATAACTTTGGTTGGAATACGACTGTAGTAGTAAAATATCTTTGGCACATTTGTCACCTCGATAGTCAAAGAACTTTCTAATGGTACTTTTCTATTTTAATTAAAATTAGATTATCATAATTATATCCAGCTGCAATAGAAGCAACATCATCACAACTAATATTGATGCTGACCGCAAAATACGAAGATAAAATTTCAAGGCTTTACTATGACACACGCAAACTAATCCAAGAAAACTCATTCCCTACTTTAACAAGTATTTTGACTAAAAACTTGTAAACTTGACCGATATAAACATCCAGCAAACATGTTCGTTGCAACTTTTAAGTTGAATGATCAGATGAAAGACAACTATATATTCTCTAAACTTGGCTCAATATATAAGACTCTCCCTAGAGGCATTCCTAAATCGTAACAACCTAACTTAACCAAAGGTCCCAACGGAATCTGGGAGACATTTTCCTATAAAAACAATGGGTCTCAAGAGAATTTTGGGGGATGTCTTCCTTAGAAACCAAGAGTCTCAATGGAATTTGGGGATATCTCCATTTTCAAACAAAGGGTCCCAAAGGAATTTGGGGAGATATCCTTTAGAAATCAAAAGCCTCGAAGAAACGACTTAAAAAGTATTCTGGGAGATATCTTCTAATTACTTCATTGAACTTACTGTATAGAAACTACATGACCAATATTTTAAAACCCAAAAAAATAATTAATTTTAAAATTAATAAATAAAAATATAAATAAACAATTATCTTTTAGTTGCAAGTGTACTTTATTGGTTGGAAATTTAATGCAACAAAATTGCAGTAAAATTTTCAGAATCATGAAATTGGCCCATAAAGTCATTGGATATGAAGCTGACAGCATTGATGACATATAATTAATCTGTTTTTAAGAAATTAGACATAATTAGATTTTTCTCACCCTAATGAATACATATTTAACAGGTGGTTGCCTACGCCCTAAAAAGTGCAATACTAATAGATTAAGGAAAACATTCACTCACAACTCAGTATATCCACAATGGTAACTTTCACAGATAATTATATTTTTACAATACCTAATTAACTGTGCTATATTTTTGTGCAGTTACTCATCTTATATTATTTTTTTTTAAACTAACCTCTGTATTAATTATTTGTATAAGCATCTGAAAACAAATTTTACTTGTAAGTACATATCTATCCCATATGTAACAATAAAAGAATCTTGTCTCTTGTATCCTGAATGACAGCTGCTGACCAAGAAACATAATTTTCTACATAAATTTCAAAATATTCTCAAAGATGAACACAGAATAAAAAAAGAAGAGTGTAAATGTCGCATTCAAGTCAAGATCATTCTTGAAAATATAAATACTAGGATGAGACTGTTGAACTTCATGTACAACAGTATCAAGTACGATATTTCAGGTAGATTTTAAGAAAAGAAAAGGTAAAATTAAGAATCAGAAACTGATTTTCCATCTTACCGAACTGAACGTTTTTTCTCTTTGCTCTTCTCCTTTTTGTTGTAATCCTTGTCATCATGGTTGTTACTATCACCATCTTTCTCACCTCCAACTACTTTATTGTCATATTCTTTCAAAACATTTCCATTTTTTTCATTCTCATTTTTATTGGCAAAAACTTCTATGCTATTGGAAGATTTGAGAAACCTATGTGATGTGCTCTTCTCACTTAGGGATGGGCGTTTGATCGACGGCTGACGATTGGCAGTTAAAACTGACATCATTTTCTATAGAGAATCTCCTTGTCGAAGTACGGTAATATCAGTTTGTAATTAGTATTTTTATCCTGCTAAGATATTCATAAATTCCTCCATAGAATCACAGGAATATGTCACCATTAAAGTAATCCAAGATTCAACAAATGAGAGAAGCTATTAAAATACTTCAACTAAAATGTTACGGGATGTCACAAAACAGTAACTAATGCACTGCTTTCATAGAGAGCCTTCTTCAGAGTCTATACAAATGAAGAACCTCAAACATAAGAAACTTTCTCTACTGGATGCTAAAACCCAGAACTTCACAAAGTAATTTCAACTTATTGAGCAAATTTCCATTCTGTGGAATAACTAAAAAAAAGAAATCATTATCAGAATGTATCATCACTGAAGTATTTCCAATCAAATGAGAGAAACTATGAAGTCCATATTATCATCAGCAAAAGCTACTAAATGACATAAATAACACTAGCTCTGCTTCAAAAAGGAACCTTACTGAAGAATGTCAACAGATTCAAAATGCAACAAACTTTTTTTAATGTGCAAAATGATTTACTTTTACTGTGACGTCAATCTACAAAGTAAACTAAATTTATCAAGTAAATTTATATCCTACGGAATAAATAGAAAAGAGATATAGCGTGAAGTTCCTGGAGGGGAACTTGAGGCTTGTGATTAACATCTTTATCTTCAGAAATATTATATAGTCAACTGGTTGATAACCTCATTGAAGGTTAATAATTTGTTATATTGTAGTTAGTCACTGATTTTCTTTTCAAAAATAATCATAGCATTAACAAATATATATGAACAACATTTTAAAAAATAAATTAAACAACTAAGTAATTTATTAAATAAATAAAAATTAATAACCATGAGATTCTAAACCAGACCATTCATTACTACTAATTACAAAATTATTATCTTACATTTATTATTTCTGTGTAAACATTTGGAATTCCTCTGTTTTTGAATTTGCACTGAGATCTACATAAATACAGTACAATTTTACCAAGTAACAAATAAAGAATATATAACTATACATGTTAATACTGTATAATACATCTTCTTATAAAACATACTGTTTCCCATAAAATGTAAAAAATTATGATTTGTGATATTTCTTTTCTCATGCACTGAATTTAAGGCAGAATTTACTTTTGCATTCTCTTACATGGACTTACAGTAGTCAAGCTTTTAGTATCCATGAAGATAATGATAAGTAAGAATGACATCAATAGGAAACCAACACATCAGAAAATTATCCTGAAACTGTGAATATACTGAGCCATTGTACTAATCTACAATAACAACACTTATAGGACCCCTCAATTAAACTTTTGCACATGTAATTCTGAAGCTCATTGACGTCATAATAATTTATATCCACAGGAAAGAAACCCAGGAAACAATGATCCAGGTAAAAACTTATAAATATGCCTCATTCTCAATCTTTAACTACAGTGTATATTTAATTGAATGAATCCTCTAGAAACTGCTGATGAACTTTACGTTCAGCACAATTGACATTCACGATGTCTTAAAGGTGCCTGTAAACAAAACTTAACGTGTCTCATATTGGACATTTCTTAAAACCCCTAGGAAGTAGCGAGTAACGAGCTTTAATAAGCGGCATCCTCTGCCACTTGCGGTCATGAGTAAGACGTCGTCGTGAATACTTTCACATTATGTGCCCTTAACAAAAGGTAAAAGGTTACGTAACAAATATGTGTACCTTTCAATGAACAGAGTAAAGAATGTCACGAATTAGAAGAAATACACTTCCAAAAAGTTAAAAGAGATTGTATAAATGTCTTAATCATATAATTCTATGATTGTATTATATTTTGGTGGAAATCAGAACAGTAAATGTTGCTAAATGTATACAATGACAAACATGAGAAAATTAAATGAAACAATGGTAAAAGGATGGTCTTGTTTAAAGCATTTGAGGCTTGCTCTCCCGAACCCAGCATCAGTGACCAAAAATTTAAAATTTACTTTTTAATACTTATTCTCCACATTGTAGACGTTAAAATGATGGGTCATTTACCGGAATCAACTTAACATTTCCAAAGTTATGAGTAAAAGTATTACATCTTCTCTGTACTAAAAGTATACAATACTGCTAAATACTCAGTTTAACATTACAATAGTACTGTATGTTGGTTTTGAGATGGTATGCCATTTAAACCAGCTTATTTTACATCTCCGGATACAAGTTGGCAATATGACAGATTATTTCCAAGTGGTTCTGGGAGAACGCCATTCGGAAGCCTTTAAGATCTCATTGGTATTAAATTAAAAGTTGCATAATATTTTCAATGGGTTCACAAAGAATGAGGTCCTATGCAGAAGGTTTATCATTATCCGTCAGTTACAATCATGCATGTTGTAGATGTTTCTTTCTTCAACAAAAATTATATATAGTAGAAGCTACAATAAACATCAAATCAACTCAAAATTAAAACATGTGACAAAAGCCAGGCAAGTATTAACAACAATTTATTTACGGTATTTTATTTAATTTACACTTTTTTGAATCACACTGATCCACTCCAAGATTTAAAGGGTTAAGTCCCACTTCTAATCCAAATTTGCTATTCCATATAGAACTTCATTTAAGTTGCAAAAACAGAGCATTTGAAACTATGTAATTAATACTTGTATTTCTATAAAATTACCATTTAATTTCAGGTTGTGTGTTGTAAGCTGAACTTTTATAGCTCTGTGTAATGACTATTTTTGTCTACTGTATTACATTTCTTGAAGGTTTTCATGGCGAATATTTGTTTATGTTGTTATTCTGTCTATTATCCTTATATTAATGAAGGCAAAATAGTTACTATAATTTTGTTTAGTCATGTCTCTGCAATGGTTTTCCTTTGTACTGTAATACTTGTTATTATTGTTTGTTATCTTTGTTCTGCAAGTTTTATATTGCATTGAAATGTTTGGCTGAAAATTCAATGTATAAATTTTGTATACATACAGTAAGCATTTAATAGCACTGAAGAGAATAATTTATCTTAATTTAATTAAAAATTTATTAAAACTATTTTGTTATTGTTTATTTCAAAACACTGATTAAAAATATCTTTCTACAGCCAACAACTGTAGCATAAAAAATTACAATAGTGCAAATTTGTCATTCTTTGATAGAATATGGCTACCAATGACTCATAGTTACCAACCTGAGAGATTAAAAATGCGCGAGTGACTACACCAGTTAGCTGGGAGGGGGGTCCTAAGCGGCAGGGGAACCACGATGCGAGACAGTTGGTAACTATGGTGACTAGCATGCCTAGTATGGTTTTAGGGCTTCAATTCTCACACAACTAACCTAACCTAACCATAAGATGGAGACTAAAGACCAATAATATAAAATAAAATCAAAGTACAGTATGTAAAATGAGTTACTAATATTATTAAATTGTTTAAATACCACATTCCCTAATTTCTTGTGGAGAAAATTTTGTCATATTGTACAGGAACATTATAAAACTGACTTCTTTTGGTACTTGAGCACAGCATTCAATTCATAGTTTAAACCGAGTGTATATTACTCCCTGTAAAGTACCGTATAAGACAAGGCTTAAAATATTAGCAAATTACGATTGAAAAATAGGGGCGAAACATTCAAATTTTGGATAAAATCATGTTTGTCTTTTGTGCAGATCGTCCATATTCACGCAAATTTACTACTGCAATGAAGCTACTAAAATGAGGCTACTAAAATGCTAGTAGGCCTATGAATGAACACAATTTTATACAGCGGGAAATAAGAATGATATTTGTGAATATATAAAATCTCATAAAATGGTACTATTTGGATGATTAGCCCTGCATTCGGCTCTGTTATTAGCCACCTAGATGCAGTATCAAGACTATAAAAATCAGCAAAAAGTATGAATTCTGACGGTGAAACGGGGGTCGTCTTTTAAACGCCCAACATTCAAAAATTGTCCAAAAATCTTCTCAAACTCAGGGGTTGTCTGTATATACAGCAATAAAATTATTGTATTTTGGCTAATAATCTATCCACCCACAGTTTATGATCTAGGCTTAGGCTAGTTACTGGATTTACTAACAGGAAGGGCGACTTCAAAGGGGACAAATAAAATTAACATACGGCCTAGTTCTTATATTTAAGAAGTACTGTGTACCATAAGACGTAACCTATTTAAAAATAAAGTTTAGAAATATAACAAATTTATAATAATAATTTCATTCATTTTGTTTTAAAATTTTATTTTGACATCAAAGAAAACTGACAGAAAAACCCATATTTATCATATTAATTAAATACTGTACCTGAATATAATAATACATTACTGTAGCTCCTTAAATTATTGATACATGACTGGCAATTTTCAAAAAAAGTATTTAAAGTAGGTGAGTATTACCAAATATAATTAATAAAAAAAAATACTTTTAACTTACATTTTGACATCAGTGTTGAATGGAGTGCCTGATATAATTCCAAGTAGCCACCTGGTATTGTACTTATGACACAGCTATCCATGTATGTCTAACGCTTTAAAAGGGTCATGTGACTAACAATCTAACGAGGAAATACCGTAACTAACAGGATACTGATTTGACTTGCGTCATACAGAATCGGTTGACAAATAAATAATAATTGATTAAATCTGTTCAAATACATTTTATTTTAACTTTGCAAAATTTATTATTTAATTTCATCATAAAAATATCATCATGCTTATTTTACACATTTTTCTTTAAATAATAAAAATTAAGTGTATATAATAATAAAGCAAATTGGCAATATTTTATGGGTAATATTTTTTTTGATATACACTTATCAATGCTGTTTGTTTACTAATGGCATGATGAAAATAATAAATATAGCCACAGACCCCACAATGTAATAATAACTGTGGCCACTGCCACTGAGGAGGGGGAGGGGATGGAACCCAGGGCATAGGCTGGTACAAAAACAAAATTTTAACAATAAATAGTATAATCTCATTCATTGTTTATAATATTGCTTATATTGTTTTTTGTAATTGTTACTAAATAACCCAGACAGAAACATATCATGTATAGACAAATAAAATTAATCTGAATTTGAATCTGAATGTCTATACATAGAGAAAGGGTCTGTAGGGTGTTTAAATCTGGCAGCTACAGATCCCCAGAGGCTTGGGACAACTCTCAACAGTTAGGATCCGATTGTGGCAGAATGTTTATCCCAAACATCCAAACAATTTTAATCAATCTAACTATTGTTTTCTTTATTAGGATGCTAAACATTATTTGGTTAGGAAGTACTTTTAATTATACTTTTATCTTATGCACAAATAAAAATTAATCTATTTAATGTTAAAACCAATCATTTGAGAAAATCCATGTAGGAACAATACTATAAATTTGCATATTGTTATTTTCAAAACAACTATATATATATATTTATAATACTAAACATATTTATTTTGTTATCACAATTAGTTACTGAAGAAAAAACAATCACAGAACAATGCCATACTAATTGGTGTATTATAAATAAAATACTGTATATTTTTGTTATATTTGTCATTGAAAAAAAGTCAAATAAAGACAATGCTACTAATTTGCATAATTATTATTAAATTTGCTATTAGGCTATATTAATTTAAAATAATTTAATCCTGTTTCCAAAAATCTAATGTGGAAATATGATTTAAATTAAAATATTTTTCATTGTTACAGGGCTCTCTTAAGAATTATAGCGTGTCAACACACAACATGTTGTATTGTCGGCTATTAAAGGGGGTTTCAATTTGAGCGAGATATATATATTTTTAAAACTTTTTTTAAGCAAGAACGCGCATAACTTTACTAATGTGCGCGGAAGCATTGAGACAAACAATGAAATATGGCCTCATCTAAATATAATATAATATATCCTTGGTCAATTCATATTGATAAAAAAAAACCAAGTAAGAACAAGGAATACCATGTGCATGTTGTTAATTTCTTTACATTAATAACTACAGTATAAAAATATATTTAATTTAAATTACAAGTACAGCAGCAGACACAATGTACAATATAATTTGCATATTATTATTAGCTTCACATGTATAATAGCTACAGGTTCTGTACTTATTAAAGTTCTGTGGAACCAAGTAGGAAATATCTAATTATCTGTAAAATCCTGATTTTAGCTAGAAATCAACAATTAAATAGGGTTTATTTCTGATTTAATAGGCCTAGCTGATTGATTGATTGATTGATTGAGTGACTTCACTGGAAGTACTCGGTCGGTGAGCATGTCTGACACCTTTTTGTTTTCTAACTTGGAGTAAAAATACATTTATTAGGCAAAACATGTAAATTCCCTGTGTACATACCAATTTCTTATTATTTATTATGACCAACAAATTATCATTATCCTCAAATTATTATAATCATTGTCATGGTCATCCAGTTACCATCATTTTGTTCTTCATTTTTTAGTACACGTCATGAATTTTATCATCAACACTATAATCATTATTGTCATCATTAACAATATTACCATCATTCTCATCATACTGGAGACATCCATTACCATCATCTGCATCATCATGGATATGATCGCTGAGATGGATATGTGCGAGCAGCTCTCTGAGATGGATATGTGTGTCTTACAAGATGCCATTATTATTATTATTATTATTATTATTATTATTATTATTATTATTATTATTATTATCTAATTCCTCATTACCTGTAGAAATACACCATTATTATCACCATTATAATTGAACCAACTATCATTACTATCATCATTATCTCAACTATTACCATTATGGTTATTATCTCCATTTCCAGTATTCAGGCTCTCAAAAGTATGTGGGTACCTGGTTGGTTTTAAATACCAATGTGTTATTATTATTAGCTCAGCAATATTATTAGGGAATTATAATTCTCTCCAGGCAGCTAATTAATGTTCCATACTGTAGGTTAGTTAGACACAATGACTTTGATGGCATGATGTGCAAAAGTATGTTAATTGTTATACATGTTCACATTCACTAAAATTTAATCACACCTTTAATACTACTACCATAATCATCAATTATCCACCTGCACACTATCATCATAAGCATCATCATAGTGTATTATCATCAAACTCATATTATCAACCATGCATCATCATGAAGGCAAAAAAATAGTACATCATGTAGACAAATTATATCAATCTAAGATGAGGGCAGCATGTAAGATTTTGAATAAAATACTGGAAGTACAGTATACAGTATTACAAAGCTGTCTTGCATTACCATACTTCATTTAGGGCATTACATCAAATAAGCTCAATTAGGAAATATCTAGATCAAGCAACAACAACAAAACTTATTCATGCCTTCGTTACCTCACGTTTAGACTATTGTAACAGTCTCTTGTATGGCCTTCCAAAATCTGAAATTAACAAGCTCCAACGCATACAGAACATGGCTGCAAGACTGGTTACAAAAACCAAACGCCATGAGCACATAACCCCAATTCTTCATTCACTCCACTGGTTGCCCATTCATCAACAGATCATTTTCAAGATTCTTTTGATTACATATAACTCCAGGCATAACAACGTACCACATTACATCACATGCTTAATACAAGATCACACCACCAAGTGAACATTACATTCTAGCACTAAAGGGCTTCTTCATACCCCTAAAACATTCACACAGTCATATGGCAATTGTGCCTTTTCATTTGCTTCTCCAACCAACTGGAATAACATCCCATTACACATCAAACATGCAACTTCCATCATTACATTTAAATCTCTTCTCAAAAGCTATTTATTTAACTGACTATGTTATGGTTTATAGAATGGCCCCGAAACTGCTAAATACCGGGATAGTGTCCGGCGGGAGATAGTTTAACTAATTGTAGTTAAGAGTAATATACTGTATTTAAGAGTAGTTAAGCCTAGCTTAAGGTAGTTAGGGACGTCCTGGGTACGACATTAAACACCATCCGGTCGAAGCGTCGGCGACTAAACTGACAACCCTCTCAAATATGTCTTAGTGGCTGCTGAGGGGAGGGTGTTTATGGTCACCCAGCAGCAAAAAAAACCAATAGCTGAACAAAGGGGTGGATGAGCTCCTCGGAGTCAACGGCCAACCATTAATTAGTTTAAGGAATAGGAGTAGTTTAGTCTTGTTATTATTGTTATTATGATTATTTTTATTTTACTTTATTGTTATTATTTTATTGTTATTTGCTTTTTCTCAGTTGGCCTATATTATTTCTCTGTAAAGCGCATAGGGGCAATGTGCAATATGCGCTATATAAATATAACATTATTATTCATACATGAATTGACAGCTAAAACTTTCACGTACGCTGTGTCAAATAATTCAGGTTTTATTTTCTGAAATGCGCAGACGGATTGCTATGGATATTTTGTATTTACTACAAATATTTGAAGACAGTGGTTACTGAAATTCATTTTACTATTAAACTTGAGTAGTCTGGAAACTATACTGCTGGTATCAGTAGACCAAGTAGGCTATAGTAGTACAGTATCAGTATCATGCATAGCCAAATAAAATCTTCATCGGTAGTATGTGACAAAAAGTCCATTAAGGACCATTATTACTGCCATGGGATTTCCAAGCGCTGATTCTGAAGTTGACTGTTTTTGATTTGTTTTGCAAGTGTAACTGTAACTTGTTATTTACTTTGGATTTTATAAACTCTTCTGTTTTTGTTGAAAGAACAATTTGTGGCTTAAGGCAATTCTGGTGTGTGGTCTTTGGAACATTTTGCCATACCCATGTCTTGATCGTCCTTGGTGTGTTTGTAGAGACACAAGATTTATTTCACTTTTACCATTTATTGGAAACAGTAGAAGTCGGGCAAGTTTCTTTCGCTCCTCAAGTGAATCCTAGTTCAGTTCCTGGATCATCTTTGTGATGCTAGAATCCCATCCGGTGTCATCATTAAACACAAACCTGGCAGCTCTAGGCTAGGCCTACACTGACGCTGATATTTAAAGATGCAGCTACTGTAGGTATAGGCCTCTTGGATGGAGAGATGTTCTGACCAGCAGCAAGAGGATACAATAATCAGTTACTAACGTCTAGGCCTACCTAGATCGGATTGAGCTAGTACCTTGCGACAACCTAGGCCTAGGCTAGCCAGCCGTTTGCTGGGTGGAAGGTGAAAGAAGCCGCTCTGACTGAGTCTAGGCCTAGCTGCACCGCAGTACAATGCTACTACTCACCCTGACGATAGTGAAGAGCCAAAGTCTCCTTCTTCGTCATCCATGCCGCCACCGAACATTTTTTCAAGTGTCTGATGCCACTCAGTTATCTAGATTTACTGATTTATTTAAATCAAAACAATAACCTTAAATTCTTCCGGATCAATAAAAAAAGTGGGATCAACCTGGGCCCCACTTCTTTCTCATGTGATTTATGGTGATGAGGGCGCCCTTCAACCATTACGTAATGTTTATTTACTTTTTAAGTAGGAGTTATTCGGTGTCTTACCTTGTGCACAGGTGAACAAAAAAGAGACCAGTATGTTATAGCATAGCACCTCCATGGTCCTCTTCTTATCGTGTCTATTTCATGAGTTCATACTCTATAGAGCTACAGTGCAGCAAGTGCAAAGCACTGGGGCCAGTGCTATTTGGGGCCCATTCATAATTTAAAATAATTTCCAACTTAATTTTGAAGACAAAAATGGCCAGTGGTCTCCTCAGTAATATTCGGTTTTTAGAAGAGTAATTATTGATTACTGTGTTGATTTTAATTGAGTTGGTATTCAAGGAGGCCCATGCCGGTCCCGCACGATCTTGTGGTAACTATGCAGGGGGAAAGTTTGTTTTCTTGGCACAACTGTTTTAAAACCCCCAGACTTTTGATTTTGAGTCTGACCTAAGCTAGTGCTTCTTATTTTCGTATTTTTAGAGTCTGTGTTTATACTGCATAGGCCTAGTCTAAGCAGCGCTGTTTTTGAATCGATTGTCAGCAGTGTCACTCTCCCTCTCTTTTTTTTTGTCAAGAAGGCAGATTTACAGGTGGTTGAATTACTTGAGGATAATTATATTTTTGGTAGGATTATTGAAGTAATCATTGTATCAGGCCCGTACGCTGGATTTTTATTGGGTTGCGAATTTGTAGAGATTGGACCAAAATTCAAGTGGGGGTGGCGCGCTTAGGGGATAGGATCCTGCTGGGATCGAGGGGGGGGGCAAGCTCAGGCATTTTTGATAATTTTAGGTCTTGGTTAATCGATTTCTGAGGATGTATATACGGTTTTCAGGCAGATCTAGAAATTTGAAGAGGGGCCAGGGAGGGACTTTCGCAGATGGAGGAAATACCACCTCAGCCCCACCATGGTTAGGCTGGGAAGAAAATTTATGACAATGGCACCTTCAAAATGGCCGGAAATTGCGCTCTCATACAATGAATATCATTTTCTTTTTTCCCAATTTTTTTTTTTTTTTAAATTGAGGGGAACTAGATTCAGTTGGGCTTCTTGAATCCCCCACTGTCAGTGGCGGATTCTTTTTTCCCAATTTTTTTTTTTTTTTTTTTAAATTGAGGGGAACTAGATTCAGTTGGGCTTCTTGAATCCTCCACTGTCAGTGGCGGATGTATGAATTCGATATAGAGAGAGCAAGGGAAGGAATTTCAGGCACTTTCAATAATTTAAGGTCATATTTAATCGATTTCTGAAGATGCATACGGTTTTAGTGGCGGATCTAGGCATTTGATGAGTGGCCAGGGAGGGACTTCATAAATAGAGAAAATACCACTGTCAGTGGCAGATTTAGGAATTTAATAACATTATATTGTATTTTGTAGTTTAGACAAAAGGCATTGTCTGTAGTTTAAACAAAAGACATTGTAGTTTAAACAAAATATAATATAAACTGTAGTTTCATTCAATGGGGCCCCAACAGTTTTAACATTGAATATACACTGGCCTGGCATCATCATACAGAAACCAGTTTTTTGTTTGTTGCGGTTTGTCTTGCGAACCACACTTGATCGAGTCGCGCATGACCAGTTTGTATATATGTTATTAAAACATGTTTTGTTTCTCACTAAAATATTCTGCATTTATGTAAACTTACATAGAGTACATAGGCCTACTGTAGGCCTATATAATCTGTTGGTTTTGCCATAAAATTGTCTGAAATATTTCATCAGTCATGGACCATTCTATGTTTTCTGACAACGCAGTTAATAGTTCATAAATTCCATAAGCTCTAAGCACAAACGCGAGGGGGTGAAGGCCCCTCGGACCCTGCCAGGGGCCTTCACCCCCTGGACCTCGACTGTTTGTTTGCTTCTCGCTTCACTCGCTTATTAGGGCTCCCAATAACAGTCACCGCCAGGGCCCCACAAACTCTGTGACGCCACTGTTATGCCCAGACTCACTCAATAGGCTTATGCAACCATAAATGAAAACTACAAAATCCTTTCTATGTAAGCCTAAATATTACTTAATTTTTATTATAAAAAGTGGGATTACAAATAGGGATAATAAGGCGAATTTAAACTGTCCAATATAAAATAATAATGTTCAAATAAATGCAAACGAGAAAAAACGATTGACTCCAATTCAAAGTTCCAAAAGTAAAAAGCGGCGAATCCAATAACAGGATTGCAAAGGATAATTTTAATTATGTTGACTAACGTAAATTACTTCATGATAAGTACATTTTTGGTGGGATTATTAAAGTAATCATATATATATACAGTATATATACACACACAGGTATATATATTATATAATGATTACTTGCCTGAATCCTACCACCACTTCAAATGAAACTTTAAAAATGAAAGAATATGTATATCTATTTACAGGTAACCAAGACGAGACTTTTTATACCATCTTTCATGAATGTGATTTAAAATAAAGATACCATTTTATTTTTGGTCAGTTAGCACACCGACTGCCACCAAAAAAGGGATGTTTTTAAAAATTTATAATCTATAATTCTAAATCCCATTTTGTACTTTCAACAATGGTACAGTATTTTATTTGGGGCTTTGGGCAAAACCATTTTGCTAAATATGTGAACACAAAAACTTTTTTTCAGCCTTGATCTGATATCTTTAAAGAAAATAAGTTTGCTAAACAAGGTATTGAAAAGTCTCACTTAATAGAACCCAACTTTTATGCGTTTGTTTCAGTAGGATTCATACAATCCAACCTAAAAACATTTATGAAAGTTAGATTTTTTTAAAATTAATTAAAATCCACACAGATCTTGTTTGTTTCTATGGTTCCCTTCTTAGGTATTGAGATTCTTCATCATCTCCGTAATCTCGTCAATACTTTCTTCCTAAAACAATAAAATACAGTACCAACCATTTAATGTATACAAATCATATATTGATTTTTTTCTAATTGCTATCTCCAATAACAATAACATAACAAAATAACAACAAATTCCATAAGGTACAACCCATATTAAGGGGACACCTTCGGGACCAAAAAGTGTTCCCATATGGGTGTCCCCTAAACAGGGGTACCCTTATTCAAGATTTGACCATTTGGTATGCTCAAAAAGTGTCTCCAACCCCCTTTTCAGGAAAAGTGTCCCCCTGAATAGGGGTGTCCCAAAGAGGGGGCTCTACTGTACTAACAACAATTATAATATAATGAGATATTAATGTGTTCATGTGACATATACCAGCTAATTATAATATTTTAACCGTTGTCAACATTACATAATTTTTTAGTGGAATCACAACATAAACATATCAAAACTAATGTGTCCCCAAATATATAACATTTTCTTGCAGGAGTGAGGAGGCCGTCAGTGGCATAACGATGGAGTCGGGGCCCTGAGGCTTTCTGAGACTGAGGCCTTTCAGTGGTGGCGCCAGCGGGGGTGGGGGAGGGGGATTTTTCCTCTGTAGGACAGCCTGTCTTCCAACACCCACAATGATGACGCTACAACAAATGTTATTTGCTTAACCAAATAAAATATTTCAATTGCTACTCCCTAATGTTGTGGTCTAAAAGCACAATCTGGACCATGCTAAGCTCTAGAAACTCTCCTGTGATCCCTACCAGACATTTTTTTTATTCTGGGACCAGGATGGAGGCTCTAGTCGGCCCATTGGTTCGGACTCCCCTTCGGACATATTGCACCCCTTGTCGGTAAATTTCCGGAGCCACCACTGGGCCCTTTTTGGGTATTTGCTAATTCCGCCATAGGATATTAAATGTGTTTGTTTTTCAATCATGTTTGTCATTGTTATTCTAAATGTTTTTAACAACAAATAAATGATATAATATCAATGGTGGATCCAGGAATTTGAAATAGAAGGGACCAGGGAGGAACATTCAGAGATGTAGGGTCTATTCCACCTCAGACCCACTATGGTTTGGGCTGAAGTAAAAAAATTTATGA
The DNA here is from genome assembly GCF_011630105.1 of Anneissia japonica. Classification (NCBI taxonomy): domain Eukaryota; kingdom Metazoa; phylum Echinodermata; class Crinoidea; order Comatulida; family Comatulidae; genus Anneissia; species Anneissia japonica. The sequence goes on from NW_022741166.1 coordinate 201,097, forward strand.
TTGTAGCACCTCTGGATGGCGGGAAATGGCACTCACAGACTTAAAATTGCGAATATAATTTTCAGCAGGGCGCCCTTCAATCTGCCACTGGATATGATATATGTCATTGCTGCAATTGATGTCAGAGACACATTATGCTGTTATGTACATGTCTCGACACATGACTTTTTGGTCAGGGTGATAAATCAAGGGCCATAGGGGTGGGGCCCCTGCGGACCTCATAGGCATTATGCCACTAAAGGCTGTCCCCATTATTCGTGAGACTTTTGCAACTTATTGGAGACTCAGAACCCCTGGAAACATAGGATGAACCACTTCACAGCCTGTCATCATTGTAAACTGGTGTGTCTAAGCAATAGGAGATAAGAATTGTAAGTGTGTAGATGGAACTCCTGACCACGGTTCATTTTTTATACATACCATAATGATACGATCTTGTTCATCATTACCAAAGATTTGAAAAATGCAGCAAATTAAGTAATTTGCCATTATTGGCCACGCTGGAAGTGGCACATAGCTCTGTAAGAATAAAATGTTTTAAAATAATATATTCGCTGCTGTGTATTACATTGTATTCATCTCCAAGTTTTTATTATTCGGAGAAAATAACTAAACAAAGAAAGGATTCTCTTTTGTTAAAGAGCGAGACATTTACCAAAAAAACAAAATTGACATTTTAAGCCAATCAGGTGGAAGTTAAAGCTGCATAATGGGTCAATGTTTCTCTTTCCTTCACCTTCCCTTCTTATATAAAGTAAACTAGTTTGCTGATTACCTACAATGAAAGGGTGATTGCTGCAGTAACAGGGAAATTATTGACATGAAATATAAATTTGGATAAAGCATTATCACTACTACTGTACTAAAAAATGTTTAAATACCATATATATTCTCATATCTGTAAAACCCATAGCTATCAGTGTCATTAACATGGCCATCAATTCTTTCTTCATCGTTGTGTTGTTCGGTAAGGTTTACGTAATTTTTTTTTTCAATTTTCTGAAAAACTGAACATAAATTATATATTTTATTTATTTATATATTGAACATTTTTTAATTCAGGCATCAAGAGATAATAACAACACTGACTATCAATACATATAAAAAACAATTTATAACACTTATTGAATTTAAGTACAGTACAGTGACTGAGAAACCCTGGACACTGATGCCCCACATCCCTGAGGGAACATCTCAGTTTAGAGGCAAGCATGTAGTAACATAGCAGCCTACTAATTATTCCCTTAAAGGAAGTTGATGCTTTAAATTCTATAATTAGGCAAACGTAAACATGAGTAACAAAGTGGTGTGGCGATTCCAGACACAATATTTACTTTTCCCTATACAACATTACGTATGAAAAATTGAAAATAATTGTATACACATAATATATTTTTGCATATACTCATTTACACAATTGATGCATAAACCGGAACAAGGCAGTTCAGAATATCAAGTGGTTAAGTGGGAAATCCTCTAAATAAAGTAAAATATATTAATAACACTGAACACCAGCAAAAATCGAAAGGCAAGACAAAGGTGTAGGCCTACTCGTTTTTACTTTTTTATTCCGGAAGTAGATTGTTTCAATTGTGCAACTGCCATACAGTTGCGGTGGATGCACAATGCCTCTGATGTAATGCATCGTAATTCAAAATGTTCTTGTAAAATAAGCCTTTGTAATTCTAACAGTAACATCAAAGCATTACTTCAAATTGTTAACACTTTCATTTTGAAGTGCTTTTTATCTTAAAAAATGACAATGAAAACACAAATAAAATTACTTGCATTTCTTTTTTAAACGTTCGTGTCTTGCTAGAGAACTACTCACATGAACTCGATAAACTGACCTTTGACAGGAAAACGCCCTAAAAATTAATCACTTTATCAATTCATATATCAAGTATCGGTATCCAGTATTTTCTGTTTAAATCAAAAAATGATTTAACAATTTTAGATAGAAAATACACTCCTTACTGATTAATTTTTTTAAAACCATAAAATGATTTTAAACAAAATGTGCATTATGAAATATTAAATTTAACCCTTTAACCTCATTATTATTCATAAATGTGTTTGCGCTTCAGTTCACCATATCCGCTACGAGACGTCATGCTGCAAAATCAGTTGAGAATCAGGTAGAAGTAGTATAAAATATTTTTGGTAAATCACCATTTAATATACTTAGTTATGTATTAGTATGTATAAACATACAATTTAGAAAAATATATACTATATAGCATGCACAAATATAATCCAGTTTTTTTTAATAGGCCCATCAATAAAAGAGACTTTTTAATTATATGTACAATGTACGCTCTAATAGCCACAGTAATACACAACAATTGAGCATTATCAGCATTATAATAACAAACCATGGCTATAATTATCAAAAGGACAGAAATAACGGGCCTAATGCATATTTTCATTCTTGTTTGTCGAACAAGACAGAATACCGTAACACAATCCACAAGATTGTCGGACAGGCTCTTCAACATGAACCTAAACTCTATAGACAAATCCAATTAGAAAAGGTTGCTCTCTGGCACAGCCATTGCTGGGGACCTCCTTTGGGTCCCCCATATCTATGTGTTACTGTACTTCATATAATACAATCATTTAATTTTGACCATGGGTTAACCATGGGGATTCCTTGTGTAACCGGCACCCTGATTTCCATAGAAAGCTCAATATTAAAACAAAGAATGTTTGGTCATTAACATTGCACTCGAATCATTAAACAATATCAGGAACATGTACAACTTTTGTTTTAATTACATTTCTGTTATTTCATAAAATAAATGAACTGTATTTGCATTGCAATTACTGTTATAATACAGAAATAATCCAACTGTAACTCATTCTTAGAATAAAAGATTCAAGACTACAATTTCATATTTTACTGTATGCAAATTGCAATAAAGTTGTTGGTATTTGTACAGATGGACTTAATCTTGAAACTGTTAATAAATTAAACACTTTTTTGTAGGTTTTATGTCGGTAGTGTTTACAACTATGAACATTTTTGTTTATATTGCCGGCGGAAAACTTCTGTATGGAATTTTATGGAAGAATAAAGTATCTGAGTTTGTGTGCATGCCTAAAGAAATAAGGAAAAAACTGAAAATTTAGACTTGCTTTAAAATCTACATTTAATTCTAGTTGGATCAAATAATAATAGTGTAGTTACATATTGCACCATATTTATCTAACATAAGATGCTCAGGGTGCTTGATATGTGGAATAGGAACTCAATCAATGACTTTCTTCACCCCTAAGGGTCCCTTTGTGTCTGGTAACCCGGTACCAGCAACTCTCATAGTCCACCACCGGGGCTGTCTGTTCCAGTACACCGGGGTATCCCCCTACTCGTCTTGAAGAGTGACTTCGTTCTTTATAGTACACAAGAGCCATTGTATACACTGGGCCTAGGATTTATAGTCCTTATACGAAAAGACTTGTTCTACCACCAGAACCATAGGTGAGCGTGCCATTCTCATAGGTGAGCGTGCCGTTCGAACCAGCGCCGGTATTATGGCTGTAGCTTGCCGCACCCCAGCTAACTGCTCGGCCATTTGACTCACCCTGATCATGGACTAGGATATATGAAATATGTACACTGTATTTGCATAGGTATTAGGATGATTTTAGACCAAGACAAAGGACACCCTTTACCTTTGTCAAAACATACCGCTGTTTGTACTTAGATACAAATATGTGGTACGTTTTAAGATAAATTTTGTGAAGACATGGTCTGTATAATAATTTTGTGATAAATACAGTAATGTGCACAGCATGTGTTCAGAAGAATTTAACCAACTTGTGCTGTTTTAATTTGAGATTTCTGCTCAGAAAAAAATGTTTGTGCAGAAGGGAAGAAAGGAGAAATAGTGAAAATAGTGTAGTCAAGCAAAGGATGAGCAACAATACTGAACTGACCATGTAATGAGTATGAACAGCTGGATGCGAATATTCTATGTTGAACTCATGTGATCAGGTTGCGTTTTGTGTATGGTAACGAATCACAATGACTTGAGTAATAATATAAAGCACCTTCAGATACAGTAATTGGATATGGAAAGCACTACAAATATTGTTAAGCTAATTATGCCAATTTTTTTATAAAATGTATAAATGTTCATCTAGTTTGTGCATAAAACGCATTACAAGCTCTTTTTTTTCAAACCATAATTGTTATTATTATAAGGCAATATAATTGGAACCTTTCTTTACAAAGCATGTTTTCATAAATTCTCTACAATATTTTCTAGTGAAAATGTACAAGAAAAATGGATTAATGAGTATTTATTCTTTTATTTTTACTACAATCTCATTGTACATACACATAAAGCATTTATATACAATCACATATAATGCAGTGTTGATATATAACATGCATTTAAAAATATTAAATGTATACAATACTTATTTGAATAAGATAGTATAATAAATACCCCAAGTACCAAAATGCACGCCATCGTGTCGGGATTCAATATTTCGACATTAATTATGTCATCATCAGGAATGATGATGACATAATTAATGTCAAAATATTGAATCCTGACACGATGGTGTGCATTTCGATACTTGGAGTATGTGTTACACTATGTTATCTGAGATTAATCAGTGGACCTTTCGGTTATTTGAATAAACACCCAGGGTTTTTATTGTTGTGGAGGGTTATTGAGGTGGCATCTATTCGAAGGAGGAGTTTATATACTCAAATAAACGCCCCTTATTTTTTCTGTAAATGTGGAACTACAACACATAATTACCGTCAAAATGTGACATTGTGTGATCATAAAACTTATTGATCCCAACGAGGTTAAAAAATGTAATTCTACAGAAGTAGAATATATTCATAGAATGTGTTTAGAATTATGTTACTTCTAGTTTTGTTTACTGTCCTTTTTTCTGGGGCATTTATTCGAGGAAAAAATTAACAACACAAGGCGTTTATTTGACAGAGGTATGTATTCCAAATGAGACTCTGGAGTGGGAGTTTATTTGAGAGGATCATTTATTCAAAGCAAGACGTTTATGCGAATAAATATGGTAAATAATTTTAAAAATTGAAAATTAAAGTTATATACTGATTTCTAATATGTTTTCTTGTTGTAATGTGCAAAGTAATTTTTTCTTATAATTGCACAATTATCAAACAAGACTCTTCATACTGTATATATACAGTCCCCTATATTTTATCCTACTTGGCATTAATCAATGTAGTTGTTCCTCATTCAATTTATTTGGTAAGAAGTCCTCATAATACTATTTTTTATTTCTTGATGAGTAGGATAGAAATAAAGATTATTGAATTGAATGTTCATTATAATCAAGAAAATTGCTTAACTGGACAATGTTTACATAAACTGTTAAAAACTCATCTGTTCAAAGAAACATAATATGTATATATTTTTTACGTTTATGGGTGTAGCACCTTGCAGTTTTTTTTTTACATTTTTTTTGTTTATTGATTTGTAACTGTTTTTTGTAATGCTCTCAGTCATATTCTGTGACCAATCTTCTCAATAATATATATTTTACATCTTACTAGCAAGTAACATATTATATTTTATTGTTATTACCTTGTAAATTGTATTTATTGTTTTACAGGACTGTATTAGAAAGCAGAACTATTAAGTGAAGGGCTACACACTCTATAGACTCCAAGAATGTTTGAAATAAGTTTAAATTAAATATATATTTGGTAGATTTACAAATAATAAAATAAATATTGAAAAACACATTATATAGTTTACATTAGCATCACAAAATTAATGTTTTGTTTAAAATCTGATGCTTTACCTTTTAACTAGTGTTTTGGTACCTTATAAAATGATTCTATTTCAAATTTCCAGTGATCTTGAATAAATTTTCTGAGTTACTGTCACCTCTTCGGAAAAGGGTCAGTGTACTCTGGTAGCCTCTTGACCACTTCTCTGGCCAGATCCTTATATGCTTTGGCCTGGTCACTTTCAGGGTCGGACACAACAATAGGTGTTCCATCATCTGACATCTGTCTTATGTTTAGATGTAGAGGAATATCAACTGTACAGAATATAATTAAGTACAAAATAAGGTTAATTAAAAATTAATATATTCTACAACAGACAATTAAAAATGTCAAACAAAACCCTGATCACTTATTTATCATAAGCTCTGCCTACACTATCAATTTTTGTGACAAATGGTTTGTGAATAGATGTCATGTGACATCATCATGCCCACATATGGGCAGATCACATATATTTGTCACAGAAAACTCAATAGTAGACAGTAATCTAATAAATAGGGTTTCTGGAAAAAATGAGCAAACATATTTCTACATACTTTCACCTTCCCTTTACTCACAAGGCAGGGGTCCCAAGTTGGAAGAAGCCATGTCTGGGAGATCTTTTAATGAGCTTAAATTCTATTTTGCTGTGCATGGTAATACCCATAATTACTGACGTCTGTGAGACAATTGAAAATACATTAGTAAAACATGATGCAAATATGTGGGAGATGGCTTATTTTCCAGGATATTCTTCTTGCTTGTGGGTGTGCAGGAGGCCTTCCCATCTTCCGGGAGACTTGAGGGAGACTTGGGACCCCTAACAAACTTCATATATCTACAGACACACCCACCAATATATATACACACACACACACACACACACACATATATTTATATGTTTGCATGAGCTGAAATTTATAAATATTTATATTTACCTAGTATATCTATTCCCAACTCATCCGCTACATTCTTAACCCCATCTTCTCCAAATATATGAGTGTTGTGCCCACACTTGGGACAGTTGAATACACTCATGTTCTGCACTAGACCTAGTACCTGAATTATAAAATTGAAATGTTTGTATAATTATATGACATGTTATATAATATTTTATGTTCTAAGTCTGAGGCTCATTGAAATCAAATTTATTTCTATTTGCCAAAAAAAACTAAAATAGTGATACATTCTATAAACACAATAAACAGAATGAGCAAGCAGGGACACAACAAACAACATGCATACACAGCTAATACCATTAATTAGTCTCTAGGAGCCTGCCACCATGCTTGTTCATTGCACACACATGTAAAAAAATCATCCTTAAATGCATGTTGAAAATATAATCGCCCTCCAATGTTTGTATTAATTTGCTTACTGGTATATTGACTTTCTTGAACATTTCTGCTCCTCGTCTGGCATCCATTAAAGCAATATCTTGTGGGGTGCTCACAATCACTGAACCTGTAAGGTACAGTATAACTGAAGTCAGCAGCTACCGTAATTAATTGCAAATGCATTATAAACAGTGATGGTAGGGAGTTGAATAAACTTATTTGTGATTGTTTACGATTGTTTATAACATCGTGAGTCATGTTTTTACCTAGGCCTAGGCTAGAGCTGATATTCAAAATGAATTATTTAGATTTACAAAAATTTACGGGAGGACTTTTTTATGCGGTAGCAAAACATAGGCTTACGGTAGTGCGGTAGATCATGACTAAAAACGGTAGACTACTGCAAGTAGCGGTAGACTTGGGACGTCTGCATTTTCCGTGGCAGTCATCATTTTAAAAGAAGCCAATTAGGAGTTGCATTACTTACAGTAGTAATTTACCTAAAAGTCAAGTATGAATACATACCATCGACAGGTATGAGCTGTGATATTGACAGCTGAGTATCACCTGTACCAGGTGGCATGTCCACAACTAAATAATCCAATGGTCCCCATGACACCTGTAATTCATATGAATGTTAAAAAATAAAATCATAAAAATAACAAATTTATGTAATTTATTACAAACTGACAATATTTCAGAGAGAAGCTTAACAGAATAGAAACATGAACAAGGATCTTCATGGTTCAACAGAACACAATGGTTATCAGCAGCTTTAACCTACACTGCACTCTATTATATTTAATACACACCATTACTGTTATATAACCTTCCAAGTAGATATCAATGGAAATACAAGTCACCATCCTAATAAAGACCACTTTTGGGACCAGATTTTTCTTGGTCTTTAGCAGATTTGGTCTCTAATCAAAAAACAAATTATCATAAAGAATAGGTGTTCATCCAGGGCAACAGAAAAGTGGTCTTGAAATAATTGGAGGCAGCCTTTTATTAGTTGGAGGGGTCTTTAATTAGAGGGAGACCTGTACCAGTACAAAGCTTGTGTTGGACAGTTAAATCTCTTGTGCCTTAGTACCCACCTGGTGTTTACAAGACAATCTTCCATCTAATTATTGACAAGTCCCAATGTTGATTACATTGATGGTCTCACAAGTACCAGTGTTACAATGTGATATATATCCATTGGATGGTGTTCATTTAATTAATTTTGTTCATCATATTACCTGCCTGATGAGCTTTTCAACAGCAGACATCACCATTAGACCTCGCCACACAATAGGTGATGTCTCATCCACTAAGAATCCCATTGACATACTATAGATAAATCATAGTATATCTTTATATAGTATAGTATTTTTTCATAAATATTCATCAATTCATCACATAGTCATGTTAGAAGGATTTATTGTTTTGTTTGGAAATGAATGAAGATGGAAAAATAGATATGTAGATTGGTGAATATTAAGCAGAGGTGGTGAAGGTGCTCTTCTTCAACCTGGACAAGAATCACATAACATTGCTTCCCACAATCAAAAACAACTTTAATAACAAAAACACTTACCAAGATATTCCAAAGTTAGTCACTGGTTTCATCAGATTTTCTGAAAAAGAAAAAAATATCTTAAATATATATAAGAAGGCCTTGCAATCCGGGCCCCTCCTAATGGGGCCTGGGAAAGGAATAGCAGCTACTGTATACATTCTTATCCTTAAGAAGAACTTACTGTGTGTTAACTCAGGCTGCTGACCACTTAAATTCATCATTCTAGGAATTGATGGACCGTAAATGTCAGCATCCAACAGACCTACAGACAAAGCCTGCAAAACAGAATGGAAACATAAGTTGATCAATTAGATCGATTTTAAAATATATGTTACAGGGGAATTTGTTGCAATAATGTCTGAATTCGACCCAAGGCATTCAGTGAAATGTCCAATGAAGAGCTATAAAATTATAAAGTCAACGATCCTGATACAGGTTGATAAATCATTTAATTTTGCTAACGTGGAGAAGCTATACAAACATATAAAACAAACATGGATTTTGATATTGAACTGATATACTAATTTAAATGCAATGCCTGAGATTAAACTATAGCAATGATTGCTGCTGGATTCAATTTTAGGGTTCTCATAATTATTCATCCAGCTTTTGTGTTGATAATCTAAGCATCCTGAGCATTACTTTATTACTTTTTTTGCAATTAAATACAAAATTCAGTGCTTTATTGTTAACATACCTTGTTATTTGCAGCAATACCAAGAGCAAGATTGACTGAGAAGTAGAAATGAAACCTTACGTGTTATTAGTCAATATCAAATTTTAAAATAAATAAATAAATAATATATATATATTAATTTAATAGGTATTATTTATCATTATTATTATAATATGATATAAAAGAGTACTAATCATAATGTATTTCTGTAATACTACTCACAGCACAACATATAAAATTAATTCAAATTAATTTCCCAATTTACATTTTTTTTAAATAATTGTAGTGCAAGGGTATAACAGACAATAAAAACCTTTTTGTATATATATTTCAACAGAAAATCCCAAAAAGTGCATTGATATACAGTGAACAACAGAGACACATATATATATATATGAAAATACAGAAACAATGAAAATAAATTAATACTAAAAATAATGCAGGTTGTGCAAACATTAGCAAACACAATTCTTTGAATCAATTCATTTGGAATATTTTTTTTTTTGGAAAAAGAATTAATATAAAAACAAGCAAGCATTTGTTTATTGAGATGATAGACATTGATCAACATTGCATAAATAAATATGATACTGTATATGGTAACAGAGAATTTCTAACACTCAAAATAAAAATAAAACTAATTCTTTAAAATATACTGTTGTTGCAATTGAAAAAAAGAATTTATAAAATTTATACCAATTTAATAGTCATAATATGCAAGATTTTATATATTATGTGTTAATTGGCAATGAAAATACTTCCTCAATCTGATTTTTAAATGAAAGTTTTTTTTTTCCAAGTTTATAAATTCAAAACATCAAACCAATCAATTTTCAAACTCACCAGCAGTTGTTGATTTACCAACTCCGCCTTTCCCAGAAGCTACTAAGATAATTTGCTTGACTCCAGGAATTGGCCATTTCTTTGGTAAGCCCTTCTCTTTCAGGGGCGTTGCCCTTCTTTTATCAGTGCTATGAATTCCCTATAATAAAAAATTAGCAGAAACAAATCTTGTATCATTATATTATGGTCAGGTAAAATGCACTGAAGCTACTGTAAAACAAATATATCTGAAACTTTTTATTTTATTGTTAAGAAAACACACATCTGTACAGTGTTTACCAGAGCTCTCCCCAACAGGAGGGCCGCCCCTCCACCCACCGCTGGCGCCACCCCTGTTTTGCATCTTAAAAACATATTTTTAAATAATAATTTAATATAATATAATTTTTATATCTGTAAAATATGCAAAACTTTTGATTTTGGAGTATTTGTGTCAAGGAGCAGAAACTTTGATCGTGAAGTATTTGTGTAAAAAAAAACAACCACATTTTGCATTGTCAGAGTTGGCCTGTGTACGCACAGCTTGCCATGAACGATGTAATCAATTTGGAGTTGATGGAACCACTTTCTACTAAAAAAATACTTAGTTTTTATTTAATGAAAATAAAAAATCTCATATTTTTTATTATTTGCACAGGATGCAGACATTTAGGAATAAGCAAATTACATATTTGCATATTATCGAAGAAATTTTCTCCAAAATCCGAATATGCTACTCAATATATAACATAACAACCAAATACACCACCAGGACGGACAGCCTATGTCTGCGAATCAAATTTCAAAGATTTATCTAGGAATACCATGATTTCAAAAATAAGGACTAATTTCCATGCAAAGTTTATTCAATTAGAATTTACGATTTAGCTTTTTTTCTATCGATTTTCAGTGCAGACTTCAATTACTTACACTTTTATTTAAAATTAAAATTAAAAATTCCACGCACATACTGTCGCACATGAAATTTACAGCCGTCTGGAATCCATCACACTCAGTCAGACAACGTGCCGCAAACCTAAAGTACATAAGCATAGGCCTATCCACCTACTCAGCCACCACTTAATCGTAACCACACAGTACTCTCCTCGCCTACTAACTAGGCATATTCGAGGAGGCAGTAGTAGAAAGCTAGGCGGCCACTCACTGGCCATGGTCCTGGCTTAATTAAGACTAGCTAGCCTACCCCTCTCTAGGCTAGGGTAGGCTACTTTTTTGTTGGGTGAAATTGTAATATGACTTGTTTACGTGTATTACCAGAGGATTATCATGTGATGACAAGTTCCTAATACAATAAATACCCGAGCACGTCAATGACTTTACACATCTATTAGTTATACTACTAGCAATTCCGAATACATTTAAATTTAACATGATTATTTAATGTTATTGTTTACGAGAGAGCGGAGAGCGAGCACATGTTTTCAGAAGCACGCCCTCTTATTATATATTGACCGAGTGAAAGATTCAGCAACATTTTAGTTTTTTTTTTGACAAACAATTAAAATAAAGACTCATATATACATTAAGTTTATCTAATATCGAAATAAATAAATAAATGCATAAAATTACTGATATAGATGCGTTGTTATTTTAATTCACTTAACTAATTTGTTCAGAATGATATATTCATTCATATGACAAAACAACAAAAAGACGAAAACAATCATGGCAACGGTTAAAAGTATGAACATGTGTGCTATAGAGGGGGTGATGGTTTTTGCAGATGATTGTGAAATCATCTGTTGAGTAAAGATTGAAACATATTGAATTACTACAAAATTAGTAAGGGTTTGTTGTATTTAATTCGATATTAAACACAGCAAGTATTATGCCGCGTAAAAAGGGAAATAGAAAGGCGAGGGGTGATGACGATGAAGACGATGGTGTAGTTGTAGAACGAACAGAGGAAGTGAAGGCCAACAGCACAACCGATTCAGCAGGGAAAGGAAAGAAAAGAGGTAAACTCCGCCTAGCCTAGGCCTATATGTCAGCTAAAGGGCCAGGGTTAAAACAGTGTGATTTGGCCAGGCTAGACTACTATCAGATATGGGGTGTGCTCACAGTGGCCAGTGGTATAGCTACAGAGGAAACAGGTCAACTCGGCCACAAGTCAACTCAGCCACAAGTTATTTATAATATATAACATGTTATATATAAAATAAAATAATTAAAATGAAATGTAAATATTACTCAGTTTTTGCATCCTTTTTCTTCAATATGAATGATTGAAATGAAGTACACAGTTTTGGTAAAATTCTGATCATCGTCGTGAGATCGTTGTATTCATTTCTTCATACTGTACTCTACTATACTTATTTTATAATAATAATACTAATTAGTAATATTAAATAATAACTAGGCCTACTTAGTAATAATAGTGTAATAATATGAATAATAAAGGTAACAACAACAATAATAATATTAATAATAATAATAATATGAGAAAAATACCAATAAAACACCAATAACAATAATTTTTAAATTACTATTATTAAAATAATAATACTAAGACTAATATATAATAATAATAATATGAATAATAATGATGATAATATGAATAAAAAAAATCGAGAATAATATTTTATTATTTATATGGTAACAATAATAATGTCAAAAAAAATTAAATAATACGTAATGTTAATGCCAAGACTAATAATTAATATTAAAACTAACGGTAATAAAAACAACAATAATAATAACAATAGTAACAGCAATAATAATAACAATAAGTTATAGTAATATTTAAAGAATTAGTATTTTATGCTTCATGAATTACTCCTTCAAAGTGTAGTACCAGGCTGCAGTTGACTTGTGGCTGAGTTGACTTGTAGCTGAGTTGATTTGTGGCCGAGTTGACTAGCCAAACTTTTTGTGGCCGAGTTGACTGTGAGTCAACTGTGACTGTGAGTTGACTGAATAATAATCTTCAAAATGATAATACTCACTTTTTAATATTAATATTCATAGTCATAAAAATCTTACTAAATATTATAATCATACTAAAAAGAATTAAATTCTCAATCTGTAGTAATAATCGTAATATATATATGTGAAAGCTTGCGGTACACCATGTAAGTAGTTCTGAAAAGAACTGTTGTAGTTGAGAAAGTCTCAGATTTCTTCGCCATGCAAACCTTTAAGCAATAGTAATATAATAATAATAATATCTATCATAATAATAATCATACTGTATTAGAAATCAAATTCTTTAAAAATGTTTTTGAAATCTAAATAAAAAAATATTTTACTTGAACAACATAAGCAGCCCACTTTGATCATGCCTCTAATTTAGGATTGTAATGTTAAAGAAAAAAAAATGTTTTAGTTTCATTAATTGAATGATTGATTGATTGATTGATTAATATTTCAGTTATTATTACCCATACAGTACTTTGCAATTCAAGTTACTGTATTTGCTATTTATTCATTAATCATGCATCTGAGATTAAACATAAACTGGTGCAGGTTCTCATGATTGAATGTGCAATGGAATATAACTACTGTACAGTCCGCCAACTTTACTACATTCTGTATTTTAATCATCTAGATAAGAAGAAAGGAAAGAAAGGAAAGCCAGTAAAACAGATTGATAATAGTGATGACGACGACAAAATTAAAAAACGACTAGATCAGCTTGCTTTACAAGATGATGATGATGAGGAAGATGAAGATTATGTGCCTCCATCTTCAAAAGGCAAAGGTAAATATTTAATTTGTTAGAATTTTTTTAAATAACAATCTGATCGTTGTGTTTCGCTGTAATATCGATTACTATCGGTGAGCTTTCAAACATGATTGTCAATTGCGATTGGGTGTTGCAATTGCTACTCTGATCACAATGCGATGCTAGTCTAAATAGGGTATAAGTCAAAATGTTGGCACTTACTGAACAGTACTTAGTACTGATTGATTGATTGATTGAGGATTTGTATATATGTATTAGGTGGAGGATTTGCGCTTTTGGGTGATATGGAGGAAGAGATGGCTGATGATGCAGATGAAGAGAACAATGCAGAGGATGAGAATAAAGAAAAGGAAGAAAAGAAGAAAGAAAAATTATCAAAGCTAAAAGAAGATGAAGGCAGTGAAAAGCAAGATTCTTCAGAAAAGGTAGCAAAACCAGGTATGGAGGACATTATCATAATTCTTTACTCATGATGATTTTATACTCAGTAACTGATAACTCAGGTTTTACTGATGGAAAAGTTTATGGATGATTCATAATCTAGGCTGCCACATCAGTGAGGGGCAATAGATTTCATTTTTCCTCTCTTGCAGTGTCAATATTTGTATATTATATTCCTGCAAGAAGTTACACTGATGTGTGTGTGTGTAATAGTGGTACTGATGTTTTTCTGATGTCTGATATTTTAATGGTGTTTTATTCATCTTGAGATTTTATCTGTCCTGTTATATTTTCATATTGTTAATAGAACTTAAAAAGAAGTCAAGAAAGGAAGAAAGAAGGGAACGACAACGGGTGAGTATATAAAGAATAGGCCAATGGAAAAATTACATATTACAACAATTTGGTGTTTAATTCTGCCTAATTATCCTCATATAAAGCTCATAATCTTGGAAGTTGGAGAATAAGTTTGTGTGTTGGAGATTTGACCAGTTGTTAGAATACAATGTTCTTTTTTTCTGGTTGTACTTGTATAGGCTCAATTAAATAAAGAATTGGAAGAAATGGAATCATCAAATTTCTCCGTCTCACAAAGGGAAACAACAGCAAAAGGTGCCATGCTTGAAAATGCCACTGATATTAAGGTATGATTATATGTAAGGTAGTGATCATGATGGTCAAAGTGGTGGATATGCAGTGCTGATGGTGATGATTGTGATTTTGAATAATGGTGATATGACAAATATTGACGGTGAATGGTGAAATCTATTGCCCCTAGGTCATGTGGAGACCGTAGCGTACTATCTTCCCGAGTGGTAGTAATTAGTGATTATGATGATAATGTTAATGACAACAACAATGACAATGTGGCAGTGATGGAATATATGTCCATAATGCGAAAGTGTCAAATGATGATGATATTAATGTTATATTGGTGTTATTATGAAGATGAGGGATGATGGTGTATTGATAATTTATGATGACTGATGCTGTGATGAATTACTTAACAGTTTTTGTTGGTACTTTGTTTTTCAGGTTACAAATTTCTCTATTTCTGCGCGAGGTAAAGAGCTGTTTGTGAATGCCAGTCTGACGATTGCAGCTGGTAGGAGATATGGACTGGTTGGGCCAAATGGGTAAGGAAGCTGTAAATGTAACACAAAAAGCAATATTAAATAACAAATAAGGCAATGTTTGTTACTGAATATAATTGTATATCTTATTCAGTCCACCCCCAAAAAAGTAGCAGTACCATCCAGAAACCATCTTTTGTTAATTTCACAATAAGAAAAAACACTTCATTTTGTTGCATTGCCAGATGATTTCCTGCCATATTCTCTTATAGCAAATCAGATTGAAAAAGTGTTACAGGTTCTACAATTACAGTACCAGTAATATAGATATTCTTTTTTTCTCTTAGAATGGGAAAGACCACATTATTATCGCACATTGCCAAGCGGTCACTGGCAATACCACCGAATATAGATGTTCTTCTCTGTGAGCAAGGTGAGTTTCAGAATTATTGAACAGCCAGTGTGTTGATTTTTTGATTGAAAGGTAATACTATCGAAAGGGAGTGTTTGTTTTTTGGTTTTTTTTTTCATTTTATAAACATTATGACACCTGCATTCTCTTTTTGCAGATGTCCAAGCTGATGATACACCTGCCTTTGAAGCAGTATTAAATTCAGACAAGAAAAGATTAGCTCTTATCGAAGAGGTACGACAAAAACTATGTATTTATTGTTACGCATGCATGAGCAACTGCTTAAGTGCCCATTCTGAGGAACAAAATAGAGTATGATTTCGGAGTCAAATGTCATTCCTTACTGATGTACACTTGCACACATAATGTCATGTCTATTTTGATTAATTACTTATGTTTTTTTCTCTTTTGTGGGATCGTCCCACTTTTATTTCATCATAATGTCATATAAATATATATGTATATATATATATATATATGTATATGTATATATATAACATATAGCCTACATTTTAACAGTTTTTTTTAATGTCAATATTTAATAAGTAATAGCATTTCACATCCATAAGTTATAGGTAAACATACAGTTGCATACGTTAGTCAGGATCTCAACCATGATACTTTTATTATTCCTATTAATAATAATAATAATAATTACTTATGTTAAAATTGCCTAAGAACAGAAGAATTATATATAAGAATAATAGTATTCTGAATTGTTTCCTTTGTCATTATTATAATTTGGACTTTACAAAAGCAACATAATAAGCAATGGTTACCTATCAAGTTATAAAAGTAGCTGCCACTTTTTTCTTATAATTATAGGAAAAGAAACTACTTGCAGAATCAGAAGCTGGTAACAACACAAACAGTGAGAGACTTAAACAGGTAGTTAATAAATCCATTTAGTAAACCAGGAGTCTAGTTGAATAGTTTGGTGATTAAGATGCTCACCTTCAAATCCCAGGGTCTTGGGTTCAAATCCTGTAATTTTCCAGGATTTTTTTCTCATGGCAAAACAGCTCCACTCCATAAGCCTTGTTATGAGACTTAATTTACGTAGAGCATCATGTGTATGTTTTTCATGTGAAGGGATTGCCACCTATCTAAAAGGGCAGTGATTAAGTGGCTATTGGTATAATCCTTTGCCATGTGCAAAGGAATAAAAGAAAATTAATTAATTGAATAATAAAATAAAGTATGAACAATTGCCCAATAGTCTATTTTCTACAGAGTTTTTTTAATTACCTATATTAACAGAGTTATGTTTCTTATTAAATCTGGAGTAATAATTTTTTCCCATATATTTCAGGTCTACGAGGAAATGATTGCAATTGGCGCAGACTCGGCTGAGTCAAGAGCACGGCGTATTCTCTCAGGTCTGCAGTTCACACAGGAGATGCAGATGAGGGCGACAAAGCACTTCTCCGGAGGCTGGAGGATGAGGGTATCATTAGCGAGGGCGCTATTCTTAGAACCGACTTTGCTTCTTCTTGATGAGCCAACGAATCACTTAGATCTTAATGCTGTTATCTGGTTAGACAGGTATGTTAAACCCTATGTATTTATTTAAGATTTGTGTTTATTATTTCTTCTTATTCTACTACTACATGCAGTTTCTGTACTCATGTAATGTATTTGAAAAGAGTACAGTTATAGAAATGATATTTTTTTGTTTTTCATTATATTTTTATGGTTGTTTATGTATTGTTTATAATTTATATGAATATATTAATCTTGTTTTAGTAGCAAACAAACAGAAATTTTATTGAATAATTAGTTCACTGTGGGTAGAGTGCCTAAATAATTATTCTTATTATTTAATATCTTATTATATTTTTTATTATTTTATTTCAGCTTTTCATATTTTTTTTCACTTTAATGTATTCTCTTTTTTATTAGTTATTTACAAAATTGGAAAAAGACACTACTTGTAGTTTCCCATGACCAGCAGTTCTTGGATGATGTTTGTACTGATATCATCCATTTAGGTAAGTTAGGCTCTATCAGCAATACCAAATTTTGTGTGACAAATTTGTGTGATGTGCCCATATATGGGCATGATGATGTCATATTACACCCTAATATGGGCATATCACATTTATTTGTCACAAATTATTACCTTATTACTAGTTACAAATATTTTCTTAGCAATCTGAATAAACATTACCCTAACTCTTAATTATTAAATTAAATTTTAAATTTTTAACCTCATTCTTTTTAATAATTATAATTAATCTTGTTTTATATATTTTAAGTGCAATGCAATTTTAAATGATTTGTTTGACATTTTTACATTGAATATTTTAAGATAAATTTTAATGCTTATCTGAATATTTTTATATCTCAAATACCTTTTAAATTAAATTTGCTCATTTATTGATTTTTATTCATTTTTCTATTTTCAATATTTATCTTTCGATTTTTTATCTTTCTGAAGAATTTTATATTGTATGTATTGTGTCTTTCTTGTAAAGGGCCTCCACTCGACAGTGATTGATTTTACTTTTGGAGTGTCCTGTCTCTGTTTTTTGTACTTTTGTGATTGTTCATTGCCGTTTCTATTTATGTACATTCTAATTGTTTGAGACAAATAAATGAAAAAATCTGATAGTGTGGACAGTTTTTATAAACATTGACAAACATGCACAGTTTGCAACCTCCTCTGCTCCCTGGGAAGTACCCTGTGTATTCCTAGTTGATCATATACATTTACATAGTACATTTCAACATAGGTCATTCCCATCCTAAGATGCAATTGTTAAGAGACCAATTTCCTACCATGGCACCATCTACTATAATGTCCTTACTGTATAAATAAAGCTACATTTACACTAGACACGATAATGACACGACAACGACATATCGCGTCGTTTATATTCTTGACTGCATTTTTATCGTGTCGTTGTCGTGTTGTTATCGTGTCTAGTGTAAATGTAGCTTTACTTGGTTGGTTGGTTGCTTGCTTGTATGTCATGTGGATTATATAAATATATGTTGGTGATGTTATCTTGTTTGATGGTTAAATCATTATTTCTTGAAGGTAATAATTGTAATTTTATTTATTCATCAAACCCACTTAGGTTTAGTGGTTAGAAAGATTAAATGATAAAATTGTCATTATGAGGATGAGAAGAACTTATTTCAATGTACAATTTTTATATTTCTTTCAGACAACCAGAAACTAGACTATTATAGAGGAAATTTCAGTAAGTAAAATACTCGGTCGAATTCTTAACAATTGATTATTTGTTATATATTATTAACAAAATTAAGCTTAAGAAAAGAAAAAAAAAAAAGTGGTTTAACTGAAATAAACACACTTATTCGAATTAACTGTATTATTTGTTTGTTCACAGGTACCATCTCTGAATTAAAAATGAACTATAACATATTTTCCTATATAACTTTTTTACAGACGCTTTTAAGAAAATGTTGAAACAAAAACAAAGGGAGCAGCTGAAAGAGTATGAGAAGCAGGAAAAGCGACTACGAGAACTAAAGTCAAGAGGAAAGTCATCAAAGGCTGCCGAAAAGGAAGCAAAAACCGCACAATCAAGGAAACAGAAAGGCAACAAGAGCAAGGGAGACCCTGTAGGAGAGGAGGAAGCACCTGTGGAATTACTCAAGAAGCCTCGGGAGTACACTGTCAAATTCAAATTCCCAAGTCCACCTCCTCTTAACCCACCTATTCTCGGTCTGCACAGTAAGTTTTATATTCTGATCGTATTGTTGACATAAGATGTATATTAGATGAAGATATGTTGAGGATAAATTGTCCATTAAGTACCTCCCTTAAAAATATATTTCAGCAAATTCTATGATTTTAGTGTATGGATTGAAAAAATTTGTTTTAATTCTATGGCAAAACAAGGTTCCATTATTTATACATAGACGTATTCTAGCTTGTAGAGACGATTGTCTTAACCATAACAATTCACCTCCTACCCAAGTTAAATTTACCGTCATTTAACAAAATAATATTTACTTATATTATCATCATAACTACACATCATAAATAATAACAATTATCAATATAGGTATCAGAAAGTAGCAAAATACATTGTAGGCTACACTCACTAGGCCTACAACAAGAAAATTGTTGAATGGTCACAGCACAGATAAGAATGATAACTATGTAGAGTGAAATGCTTAGGCCTCTGGATATCTCCCAGTGGACATTTTTTATCAAACCATTTTCAAGGTTTGGTATGTGTGTGTGTTTCATCTTTTTTATAATTTAGTTGCAATTGCACACAGTACAGACAATGTAGTATGTACTATAATACAATTATTCAATCATTAATGTTACAATTATTTATTTTTCATAGATGTTAAGTTTGGTTATCCAGATCAACCACTACTATTTAAAAACCTGGATTTTGGTATTGATCTAAGTTCAAGAAGTAAGATTGGTTTATAATATGTCACTCTTATGTATTTGTTTTCAAGTTTTACATAAAAAGTTTATGAAAACTGATATGAAAGTTTACCAACACTCAAATTACAAAGTTTTCTCCATGGAATTATTCTACATTAACATAAGTATTTTAGTGAATTCATTCATCATAAATTTTTAACACTTTACTTACTCAAATACACTACCTGTGTTGAGCTAAAATCCTGTCCGTTTTATCAAATTTTATTTGACAAAAGCATGTGACATGCCTAATATGGTCATGATGACATCACATCATAACCATATATAGGCATATCCTGACGTTGTATGTGCATACAACAGTTTTTGTCAAAGAAAATTTAATAATATAGACAGAGCTTTATATGCTTTATTATCTGTATTGCTTACTTTGTAAACAAAACTGTTACAACCTCATCTGTCTCTCATTTGAAGTATACCAGTACATTTATATTTATTGTAATATTTGGTACTTTATAATAAATATATACTTAAATAAGCAATTTGATGTTTTTAATTGAATTTGTTATAGTTGTCCAGATTATACCAAAAGCATATAACTGATTGATTTGTTTTCCCTTTTTAAAGTTGCAATAGTGGGACCCAATGGAGTAGGCAAGAGTACATTTCTTAAATTACTCAGCGGAGAGTTAACACCGGTAAGATTAAATTTCTAACATTTATATTATTATTTTGTATTCTTTCTTCAAGATAAATGTTGCCAATTACAGATAAAAAATATTATCACAGTAAGTATGTTATTTACTGTGACAGTGTTCAGGGGCAGATCCGGTAAGGGGTACGGGGGTACGTTCCCCTGTTTTTGCCAACAATTTTTCAAAACTTCAATGCATATTAATGTTATGTGCTACTCACTTATCTATTGGGTGTTTACACAGTAAATATGGTATTTAGGCAAGTAAGTGAAGTATGAGAAATAAACAGTTGATCCTAAAATGCATCAGTGTTCTTACTGTATAAGACTAATGATTTAATAAGAGATACAAGAAGTTAATATATAGAACAATATTATTGTATTTGTATTTCTTAGCCTATTGCTATCACCTGAAAACACCATGAGACTGATGAAAGCTTGTAGAATTTAATAATGTTAGCAAATAAAAATAAGAATGATTATAAATAATTAATAATTAGTAATCAGTATTTTTTTTTTTCATTGAATTGTTTAGCTTGAAGGAGACCACACCAAGAACCATCGTCTCAGGATAGGTGTGTTTAACCAGCATTCAGCTGACCAGCTGACAATGCATGAGTCACCAGTTGAATATTTACAGGTAAAACTTCAAACATTTATTTCATTTTAAATTTATCTATGGAGTGTATAAAAAGATATCTCAATACATTTGGATTACCGATTGTGCCTGTTGTTAGAAAATCAGTAGGACAGAACCATGCTAAACCATTATTCTGAAGAATACATTAGAATGTAGTGTTTTAGAGATAAATGCTGAAGTCTGCTTTGGAAAGATGTCTTGGAGATAAATACTCTTTGTAATTAAAGGAAAGAGAAATATATAATTTATACAAAGTACACAATTTAAATATATTGTTCCAAGGTTATTTGCTCACAAAATTATTTATTATTTGTCTCTTCTCTTATACGCTAAAGCGTAATTTCAATCTAGATTATCAGAATTGTCGTAAGCTTCTTGGTCAGTTTGGTCTAGCAGGTCACGCACACAACATCAAGATTTCAGACTTATCCGGTGGACAAAAAGCGAGAGTGGCTTTAGTGGACATGTCCAGCCGTCAACCGGATGTTATTATTCTGGTAATTTTTGCTATGATGTTCCTGTTTATTACAAGCAATATTGATAAACAATTTTTTGAATGCTTTTATCAATCTTAAAGCCAGTACTGAGTGGCATCGTTTATGTTATTTTTTAGGATGAACCCACAAACAACCTGGATATAGAGTCTATAGATGCATTGGCAGATGCTATCAATGAATATACTGGAGGTAGGCAACAATTTCAATTATACTAATAATAATTTAAAAAATAAATAAAATAATAATAATAGTATTAATAATAATAATAAAAATAATGACGACTCATATATGTGGCAGTATCTGTCAACGTGTATGTGTTTCTGTTGGTTATAAGATATAATTGGTGAGTCGAATGGCCGAGTGGTTAGCAGGGGCGCCGCAAGCTATAGCCATAATATCGGCGCTGGTTCGAACGGTACGCTCGCCTATGGTTCTGGTGGTAGAACAAGTCTTCTAGGATAAGGACTTTAAACCGTAGGCCCAGTGTATGCAATGGCTCGTGTGCACTATAAAGAACCCAGTACATCCTTCGAGAGTAGGGGGATACCCCGGTGTACTTTAACTGACAGACCCTGTGGTGGACGACGAGAGTTGCTGGTACCGGGTTACCGGGTAGCACAGACACGAAGGGACCCTTAGGGGCAAAGAAAGTCATTGATTGAGTTCCTATGCCACACATCAAGCGCCCTGAGCATCTTACATTAGATGGATATGTACGCTATATAAAACTACACTATTATTATTATTATTATTATTATAATATAATAATAATGGAACATTTCTATATTATTACAATAAACTGCCTCTATGCACATTACATTATTACCGCTGGTTGCTGAGCCAAACTCCTATTGAATATATCCTCAGCTCCCTGGGGAGCACAATTCCATATGCCACTAGAATCAACACTTGGTATTAGATCCTACCAGATGCCCACTTGTACTCCCGTGTTGAGAGAGAAAAATGTAGATAAGGTGCATTTTCCAGGGGTGGATCCACACTTGTTCAAACAGGGAATGTAAGGGCACAGCATTTTCAGAATAGATAAGTAAGTGAGTAGCACTTATTTCAAGACATAACATTGATATGCATTGACATTTTAAAATTTAGTGGCAAAACAGGGTGAGATGTTCCCTCGTGCCCCAACTGGATCTGCATTTGTTTTCCAAGGACACAATGAAATAGCACTATGAGGATTATGAATAATTTTTCCCATAGTCAATAGATACAATAATGCTTTATGTGCAACCTCCTTCCATCCCTGGAAAGTAGGCCCTATTCCCTGTCATGCAGCTATCTAGCAATACATAATCTTCCATTCCATATTATAATCATAATCATTATCATAATTATTATCATTATCATAATCATTATCTTTCATTCCATATTATTATCATAATTATTATCATAATCATAATCATTATCTTTCATTCCATATTATTCATCCCCTGTTTAAATTCATTTGTGAAAAGAGGCAAATGCAGAAAGTAATTTGACCATTGGACAATTATTATTAGCCATTCTTTGACAGAATATTTGGCTACCAGTGACTAGCATGCCTAGAATGGTATTATGGCTTCTGGCCAGTATTGGTCTCAAACTAATGACCTCACTATTGATAGCCTAAATCCTTACTGCTGTGCCACACTTACAATATTATTATGGCATGTCTATGTATGACAAAATTTGTAAACAGAAAAATTTCAAAAATAGTGCATATTGGTAGTTATTGCGTTATTTGTTTGCATAGTATTTATGTATCGAAAGATGATGTGCAAACATTTTATCCCTTCTTTTCATTACTCTACTTAACGTTTATATTCCATAGGTGTGATAATAGTTAGTCATGATGCCCGTCTCATTCTTGAGACCGAGTGCCAGTTGTGGGTCGTAGAGGACAAAGACATCAACGAGATTGATGGTGACTTTGATGACTACAAGAGAGAAATATTAGAAGAACTGGGTGAAATTGAAAAAGAAGTGAACAACAAGAAGAACCAAAAGAAGAAATAAATTATTCTACATCATTTCATGGATAATAATTGTGATATTTATTTAAGACACAGGGGTCCCAAGTCTCCTGCAAGTTGTAGGAGTCTTCTGGGAATCAGGACGGCCTCCTGCACTCCCGCAAGCAAGCAAGAATCTCACAGAAAATGAACCATCTAAACCATCACAGCTACTATACCTTCGGATAATCCATCACCATCGCGGAAGCCAGTGCAGATGGATATTATCTTGCAGCAAAATAAAATTAAATGTGTTAAAAAGGCTCATTTCATCAAATCTCTCGGAAGTGACTTCTTCCAAATTGGACCTCTGAAGACATATCAACAAAAATTCTTAGAATCAACAGTAGTAGCAGCACTCATTTACAGCAAAAGATATTGAAAGTGTAAGATCAAAATTTTAAGAATGCTGGAGAGGTCTGAAGATGAAACCTCTTTCAAAGGCAACAAATAGACTGATTCCATAATGGGCGTCACGTAACTTAGCTTGGGTCCTGGATGTAAAAAATTCACTGGCACAGCGGTGTTTTACATTGAGATTGCTATTGCGGCCGTCTCTTGTCATTGCTGTGAAGTTCATCAAAACTCCCAATAAACTACACCAAATTGATTGGAAATTAAACATGAGCATTTTGCCTTAAAGGCTTGCTAATGCTCCAAAGGATACCGACCGCAAACATTAAGATTTTTCGTCAGATGTCAGGGCCTAGACGATTTTAAAGCTAGCTAGGGTTTACGAAGGATCACTTAAATTCAAAGCATACAATGCTAGGAGAAATCAAGGATAAATAAACACTATTTTGAACAATTGTAGTAAATTTCCTTGCCATTTATTTCTCACTATTAACTGTAGGTGGTTATTTTCACCACCATAACGTTACTTTTTCCTATATTTTTACACTAATTGCACTGTAATGTTTTCCATGGTATACCCAAGTTATGTCACCTTACTGGCTGTGTAAACCACCATTGCTGAATCAGTATGTTGTTAATGTTGTAAAATCTAATGTCATTAATTCTTAAGAGGTGTGTATAAGCATCTCAGTTGTATAGAGCTTTGTTTCAAATGCAGATTCTTACTGTAGTCTAAAATCTAATGCTGTAAATGGTGGAGACGTCTAAAGATATGGATACTCTGCTGAAATTTGTCTCTTTGCGAATAAGGTTTTAGTGTAAGATCTGATGTAAATACTAAGAGGTCTGCAGATAACACCTCAGCTGTATAGGAGATTTAATGTCAACATACAAATGGATAACTCTGAGTTGGAAAGCACACAATTTGTTTGGGATAATATACAATAATTCAATAGTGGAAACAGATAATGTTAAAAGATTCCTATTTCACACTGTTTCACAATTCTTTTTTTTTTACTATAAGAAAGTATACACAAAATATTTGGATTTAATATTATTACTTTTTATTTGTATACACTAATGGTTGTGTATGTAGCCAGTACTTTATAAAGGCAGTTATTTAAATTCAATTGGACTAACAACTCTGGTCCCTCAGCTGTATTTGTCAATAGTCCATTCCTTTCCACCCCCCCCCCCCCCCCCCCCCTTGCTGGTGCCAGCCTATGCCCTGCATATGTTATGCACTTTAATAAATCTTTAAAGCTTGGTTTTTATTTTATGGTTTACTATAACATTAGAATTTTATCAGATACAGGTTTAAAAACAGGTTATACATATTCAGTCTATTACTATTTCTATATGTTCAAAATGTATTGTTTTAGAAGAAAATAATTTCTATGTCTGTGCCTCTTGCTCTAATTTTCCTTTTTTTCATTTGATACTGAATGAAATGTTTTTAAAATAATAATAAAAATATTAAGTACATTACATACAGTACCCATGCATTTTTATATGAAGCTTGCTATCCTAAATCTAGCATACTGTCGCTAAATGTTAAACTGAGTAATTAGCGGAAGAATATGGAAGTATTGTATACTTTAGCACAGAGAAGCCATGATACTTTTACACATAACATTAATAATAGTAATAATAAGTCTATTCCAGTATATGACCCATCATTTTAAATCTTATAACGTGGAGAATATGAATATATTAAAAGGTCAATTTTCATCAGTATGGATTGCGAAATCCCAAAAAAACGATTTTCACATCCTTGGCACTGGTGACTTCAGGGGATTGGTGATGGTACCATTTTTCGGCTAGTGTTATTATTGCTTTTGTTAGTATTATTATTAATAATATTCAGGGGTGGTGCCAGGATTTGCCCGACGGGGCAACACACAAGTGGACAGTCGACCTTAAACCTCTGCTTCTCAACCTATGTTTCGCGACCCCAATTTAGGTCGCCAAAACATTTATGAGGGTCGCGAGATTGCTTTTTGAAACATAGTGAAAATTACTTAGCGGTCAGTCCTACAAAAAGGAATCTTGGGATTTTCAAAGCAATCTTGGGATTTTTTAGACTGAATCTTGGGAATTTTTATTTTTCCCAGTGGTCACACTGGCTACGAAGGCGAAATCAGAAATTATTGTCAACCCAAATCCTAGAAGCAACTGTCATGGTTGGCACTGTCTCCAAGGAAGACAATTATAATTAGGCAGGAATATACCTCACACTACGTGCCAGTTAATAAACAAAATGTTTAAAATGATTTGTTGCTTTTTGAGTTCGTTTGAGCCTTTTTAAGAGTGGGTTGGGATGTACAAGCTTCTTTTTTAAAATTTATATTTTAGTGCCCAGTCATCGTCAAAAAAGTCGAGCGTTTACTAGTCAAGAATGCCATTTTCGACCATCAAAGTGCCGTAATCATACGTTTTCTTACCTCTGCCCTAACCATGGTGAGGCTAAGGTGGTATTATTTATCTGTGAAAGTCCTTCCCGGGGCCCCCTCTATTTGGAATCACTGGATCAGTAGTTCCTCCATATTATAAAATTGAACATTCAGCAAACAATATCATGAATCTAATGTCGAAACGATTTTTCACCACTACTTTGTGCTCGACTAAGCCGAGGCTTATGGCTCGTGGGCCTAAGTAATCAACACAGGTATGACAATATACGCATTGGGGGTGGGTCGCCACCTAAAAAAAGCCTTGAGAAGCAGGGCCTTAAACTAAAAAGTTTTGCAGCTAATAATAAATAAAAGCTAAACAAAGTCAGTTAAAGAAAAGAAAATAAATTTAGACAAGGCTTAACATTTTAGGGGGTTTATATTAAATGCTTTTTAAATTCCAATTAAAATAACATCCACTGTTAAAATAAAGGCTTAACACTAACAGAATGTTGTCCGAAATTGGACTGCATAATATCTGGCCATGCGTACGCAGTAGGGAATTTCCCTACTGTATTGACGAACCATAACTGAAAACTGAGGGCGCTACTTGCTTTAAAAGGGATTCACGACGGCTGGATTTAGGGGACGTTTAATTTAAATTAAATGATTTTTAATCCAGTTAAAATATAGCTCCACTGTTAAAATAAAGGGTAACGGTCACCCCTGCATTAACGTGGTGAGTGGGGTATCCGCAAATAATGTACTGTACCGCTATGGTACCACCATTGGAACCACGTGTTGTATGAACAGAACCGTCCAGAAACTGATGACGTCATGATTCAATATTCTCGATCGAACCCTTGCATGCTCAGTGCTTTGTGTTTAAATTGTGTATGCTTAGTATTTAAGCCTACTTTTTCAATATATTAATACCAGTAATGTCTGTAAAACAGAATGTAAGTTGGATTCTTTATTTTAGTACCAGGAGATTTTATGTGTTTAGATATTAATGATAAATTTGTTTTAAACTCGACACAAATCAAAAAAGGCCTAGGCCTTGGTGTAGGGCCTTACTACTATAGTATAGTAGGCCTCCAATCCGTGGCCGTAGTACTACTACAGACAGTACTTATTGCTACAACTAGGCCTAGTACTAGGGTCTACTCTAGAATGGTGCTATAAGCCCAAAATTATAATGCTGCTGTCAGTGTAGGTTATGGCACATGTCAGGCAGAGTAGGATATTTTAGACAGTCAACAGAATTTTGAGTCATGAACAATAACATGGCTGGAGTAAAAAAGAATACCTTCCCGACTATAGAGATCAAGGAGGTACTTTATTGCAATGGCTATTGTTACACCATTTCTAAATTTGATTGGGTGATGAAATTGCAATCCATAATCCAGTCAGAATTAGGAATTTAAAGACTGGTGTAACAATTTTTATTGAGGTATAAAATGATTTAAAAATTGCAACTGATGTCTGAAAATATATAGTTTCTTACAAGTACAGTAACTGCATTCATAATCAGGGGCACAGGCTGGTTTTGGCCTTATTCCAATGACAACTTAATGGTCATTTTTACTAATTTTTAGTATTTAGTGGAACTAATTTGCCACCATGTGGTTGGGATGGGGAGGGGGAGGACTTTCCTCAGTGGCAGCAAGACGACATTGAAATAAAAAATTTAAAGACTTATAAAGTCTCTTTTTGACCACTGCATAAATCATAGATATGGTGATATTTATAATTTTATTTACACATTATTGCATTTTCAGTCTAGATATTGTTGGTAAAAAAAGTTTTTTTTTTTTTAAATTATGAATTTATATTTTTAAGGAATACAATGTTATTATTGAACCCTTTCAATTCTAGCAGTTAGTTCAGGACGTTGAGGAGGTGCAACATCTTCTGTCGTTAGCAACAAGAGAAAGAGTTAAAAATTTACTTACAACAGAACAACGTCGATTAGAAACAGAGATCTCTAAACTGAAAGATGTAGAAACTGAGAACAGCACTGGAATCAATGTGGCAACTAAAGCACCCACACCAAAGCAGTTTACAGCAAACAGAATCACTAATTATGGTAAGAATGAACTAAAAAACAGATTAATTAATTGTATTATTAAATTAATTTATTTTAATTATTATTGATCTTTGGTCTCTAAAACACAATAGAGCATCATTAGCGCACTATTAGTGGGTAGTAATAAAAATCACTTTTTGAAATTTCTACTTAAATTATTACTATCTTTTGTATCGATTGTGTGCAACTTTCACATTGTCCTTTAAACAAGATGCACACTTCATTGCGTTTTAAGTGGAGTTGCATTGGTGCAATCTATACGTGACTTTATGTGTAGATATTTACATATAGCACACCCAGCTCAGACTGTCCATTGTCTCTTCCAGCAAAATACTGTTCCTGTAGTTACCAAATAAATGTTTTCCTGTTATTCCATAGGATGGGACCAGTCAGACAAGTCAGTAAAGGTGTATGTCTCATTGAAAGGAGTTCATACAGTTCCAGCCGAAAATGTAACAGTAAAACACACCAACAGGTATAGATTCTTGTCATTTGATTGGTTGATTATGTATGTCACAAACAACTTTGTATATTTTTTTAAAATGTTTTGATTGATCATAACAGCAGAGATTATTTCGCATGTATAAATACACCTAACAAATGACTTTTCCATCAGTTCTGAAATAAGAGCCTAACAAATTGTGTATTCAATATATTTAAATTTGATTATTTCTTTAGTTCATTCAACCTGATAGTACAGAACCTTGAAGGCACCAATCATCAGCTGCTTATTGGCAATCTTCTTCATGAAATTGATGGGGAAAACTCATCACACAAGGTAAAATTAAATATATTGTAGTTGAATGGTGATAGAAATTACTTTCCATAAATATTTGAAATTTGTAGAGCTGTAGCTTGGTGGCTAAATTTGTTGCCTTTAGTATATTTCTTTGACAAATGCTAAAAACACATAAACACAGTGATTTAATTAAAATACCATTGAGATAGGTTTACCAATAATTGAACCTAATCATTGTCAAAATTTGTCTCCTAATATATTAAGAATTATACATTATTTTTGTTTCTGTAGGTGAAGACAGACAATCTAGTTTTGTTTTTGAGGAAAGCAGAAAAGAAGACATGGAAATATTTGACAGTAGCTGAACAAAAATCCAAAGTAGAGAAAGAGTAAGTCTCAGGCAAATCTATAGATGGGATGCTTTATTCTGTTTTACTTGTACAATAAACAAGTCACAAAATGGTGTCATTTATGTTCAAGAGATTCCAAAACATACTTTTTAGCTCCGATGAGGAGCTCTAGGAATACCCTGCTGATTGTGTGCTTTTTTGCTGATTGACTGCTTTTTTCACGGCTGAGTGACTGCTTTTTTCCTGATTGACTGTGCTTTTTTCACACCTGATTGACTTTTTAAATTTTTAGAGAGAAAAGAAAAATGTAACAATCTTGTCTGTGAATTGAACCAGGGACTTCTCACACACTAACCAACATTTATGCCTCTAGACCAATGAGCCATATTTAATTTACAATTTTGAATGAGATCTAGGAATAGAGTACAACAGTTGTGTCGCCTCAAAACCAGGTGGCGCGTTTTGATGTCAACCAGACATTGGTTACCGTTAATTACGCCTGAATGTCATCATAATCTTAATGGTTTAGAATAAGCTTTCTGGAATAGGCATTTTAAAACCTAATAATTTACAATCAAAATGTACTGAAAACACAAAATTTTGCATTATTTTAGTTATCGAACACGCATTTAATCATCAATTGAAATTTACAAAGAAAAACTAAGATACAACTTCTTATAACTACGTTAGAAATTAGGATCAACGATTTGTTATTTGAGAAAATGGCATCCGGTTGAACACATTTTGTGTCGCCGATAGCAACGGAGTAGTATCACGTGGTATCATGACTTAACACTGTAGTACTCTATACTTGACTGAATGATAGTTCTTTTTTGCTGATTAATAGATCTTTTTTCGTTTTTGGAGAAAAAAATAATAACTGGCTCATCTGGGAATTGAACCAGGTACCTCTCACACCTTAAGCTACATTCATGCCTCTAGACCAATGAGTCACAGTTATTGTGTGTTTTTGAAGGACCTCTAGGAATACTCTGATTGATTGTTTGATTTATTAAAGTCCAATTAAAATGATGCTTTTTAAGTTGCTGATTATTGAAGTATTACATATATTTAACAAATGAGTGGTAATAAAATATTTAATTTTTGGTTTATAAATATTTAAAATGACGGTTAAAAATATTAGTATAAGCCCCGCCCACTGGAGATGTTCACTGAAGTGTGAGTAGAGTTGATGACGTAGATTTGGTATAACAATCACAGCCATCCTGTTTATGTAATACGAAAGTATGTAATACAAAGATC
Organism: Anneissia japonica; assembly: GCF_011630105.1. Classification (NCBI taxonomy): domain Eukaryota; kingdom Metazoa; phylum Echinodermata; class Crinoidea; order Comatulida; family Comatulidae; genus Anneissia; species Anneissia japonica. The sequence continues at coordinate 232,310 of NW_022741166.1, forward strand.
TTTTTTGTATGGGCAGCCCTTAGGGCCAACACAACACTCGACTGCCCTCATCAAAGGTTTCAAGATTACGAGAACTTGTTTCTGTAACACCACCGTACCTCAAATTTGTCAAAAGAGTAAACAATATGATTAAGTTTCATTTTCAGCAGATGGATGGCCCCTAATATTTTAACAATTAATTAAATTAACATGCCTGGTAATTGTGGTATCTATAAAAAAATTTTCTCTCTTTTTCCAGTCTTAAGAGTGCGCCACCAAAAATGGATGAAGATAAAGACCCTTCAGCAGGTATTATGGACATGATGAGGAAAATGTATGAGGAAGGGGATGACGAAATGAAACGAACAATTGCTAAGGCGTGGACCGAGTCGCGTGATAAAAAAGACATACTGTAATGACGAGGGTGCTGTCGGGAATATTGCAACAGAACAATTTAAGACACTGGGGCGGAGGGAAATGTTTTTTGAATGACGTGTCAGCAGAATTTTTATATCACTATTACAACTTGGTGGAAAAATCATGATGGCTTGGGTGGCGTTGATCAGTAATGAAGGGGTTTTCCTTCGTGTTGTGACATAGTACTCTATTTGATATCTGGCGTTACATTTCATTATCTTCCTTGAGTGAGAATTGACGAATGTACAGATTATGCAGTTCAGTCTATTAAATCTTCATTTTACCCAATAAGTGTTTTTTTTTTTTTTTTCATATTTTCATAAGACCTGAAAGACCATGAAATGTAGTCCTATAGTATTTCTATTAGCTGATTTAGACTTTTACAATTTTCTTTAGTCAGCAAGGAAATGGTAAACTCAAAATCATCTAGAATTTCTATTAGCTGATTATTGGCTTTATCATTTCCTTGCTGGCTAAAGAAAATACAGTTACAATTAATTGCATATGGATTTTACAGCTGTTTGGTCATTTCTTCTCACCATAGTTTTTAATTTTAGTTCTATGCAAACAGTATAAATGAATTTAGGTTCAATTCTTTGGTTTCTCTTTGGAATGTAATTCTATTCTCTCAAAAAAGAACTACCGTGACCTAGGGGCATTCTTCATACAGGTTATTACTGAACATGAAAATCTACTATTACCTGTCATCTACTATTACCTTTCTATTAACTGACTGATAAATAATTGGAATATGTACACTTTTGCGTACACATAAAAGTTATTCCTATTAAACATGCTCTGTATGTAAAGAATGCCTGTTCAATTTATGTGTCGGGTGCATGCCAAAGCTACATTTATACTAGACACGATTATGACAATGACACAATACAGATATTCGCAGTGTTGAAGAATACAAGCTGCGTGATGATGTCGTCTTGTCGTTATCGTGTCTAGTGTAAATCTAGCTTTACTCATGCTAGTTCAATTGCATATTTTGTTCCATTGTGGGCTTGCAAAATCATGGAGAGTTGAACCTCTTTCCATTATATATAATATACGCTGTTCTTTACACCAATGGCGTATCTAGAAGTCTTGAAATGCTGATAGGGAAGCGCGAAGGTGAAGTGGGGGCTCGATGATCATTTGAGGGGCGCTAACTCACAAATTAAGGTGATTTTTAACTACTTGCAATTTTGAGGGAGTGACTGGGGGGACGTGATCTCCCCCCCCCCCCCAAAAGATACGCCACTGCTTTACACAATTTTTTTTTTCTGGAAGCATGTAAGAGGCTTTAAGCAGTATGCAATTTACAAAAGGAAATAATTTAACTACCAGGCAAAAATATAATGTTCATAATAATTCATACCAAGATTGGTATTAAAATTGACAATAAATGCCAATTTTGCATCAGCAGTTATAGAAGAGTTGTCCTTCATTTACAAAATACCTATTGCATAGAAAAGTATTAATCCAAGAAGATTTATACTATCAGAATACTTCTATGTAGATTCCTTTCCATTTACATTCTGTCGAAGGCTAACATACAGAATGAACATAATGGTCCTGTTGCTTTGATTTTTTTTTTTTTCGTATCATGCCATATTACCATTATTTGTACACATTTTGTAGCATGTTTTTTAAGACTCCCTTATTCATATACGCTTTATTGGTCCATGGACATTAAATTACAAAATGGAATAAGAATTTCAGAATCTGTTTTTGTTGGTGTGAGCAACTACTTATAAACCAGGTCTGCTGAAACAGTGGACTTGTTGGGGTGCATCTCAAAAGATTTGCACATGTTTCCGAGAAGAAATGAACCTTTCTGGTAAGCCCCGCCCCATTAATATTGTTGCTAGGCACTGATCTCTACTATCCAAAAGATACGCCACTGCTTTACACAATTTTTTTTTTTCTGGAAGCATGTAAGAGGCTTTAAGCAGTATGCAATTTACAAAAGGAAATAATTTAACCACCAGGCAAAAATATAATGTTCATAATAATTCATACCAAGATTGGTATTAAAATTGACAATAAATGCCAATTTTGCATCAGCAGTTATAGAAGAGTTGTCCTTCATTTACAAAATACCTATTGCATAGAAAAGTATTAATCCAAGAAGATTTATACTATCAGAATACTTCTATGTAGATTCCTTTCCATTTACATTCTGTCGAAGGCTAACATACAGAATGAACATAATGGTCCTGTTGCTTTGATTTTTTTTTTTTTCGTATCATGCCATATTACCATTATTTGTACACATTTTGTAGCATGTTTTTTAAGACTCCCTTATTCATATACGCTTTATTGGTCCATGGACATTAAATTACAAAATGGAATAAGAATTTCAGAATCTGTTTTTGTTGGTGTGAGCAACTACTTATAAACCAGGTCTGCTGAAACAGTGGACTTGTTGGGGTGCATCTCAAAAGATTTGCACATGTTTCCGAGAAGAAATGAACCTTTCTGGTAAGCCCCGCCCCATTAATATTGTTGCTAGGCACTGATCTCTACTATAATAGCTATGGATTCCCATAGCTATTACAATAGAGATCTGTGTGAACACAAACGAAAAAACACGTGCTTGTGAGATGCGCGCGTATTCTTGGCCATGTTCTGATTGGTCAGTTGATTAAGTTTGACACTCACAAAGACACCTAAAAACATCATGCTGTATTCATTGAATTTGTTTTTAAGCACTTTTAAAAAATCATTATTATTACAGTATTTACGAAAGTATAATACATACTCCAAGTATTGAAATACACGCCATCGTGTTGGGATTCAATATTTCGACATTAATTATGTCATCATCAGGAAACAGTATTTACAAAAATAGATATTTTTTCTCTGAAAATATATAACTGATTACAGTTACTATGCTTCACACACAAACGTCTAAATATTTTGGTATAAAATGTAAGCATGATTTAAAATAGGGAATAGCAAAGATATTTGCATTAGTAAACGTGTAAATAAAAAAAAATGTTTAAATTTAAAAAAAAAATTCTCTGTGAACCGGTACACACATAGCCCTATTTACTGTAATAAGAATGATAAAAAAAAAATTACCTGACCGTTTACAAAAGTGGAAAACCTTGAATTTTGATTAAAAGACACTTCAGAAGTCCGGAAAACTCATTTCTCGCCATCTAAGAACCAACATTTTCCCGGGAAGACCCCCGACCCCCGTCTTATTTGGGATTAATCAATTTATTGAAAAAAGAAAATGTATGCAAGCGACTCAATTTTTGTTATGTACTGTACATACACACATAGTAGGGCTACTAGTATTTACAATAATAAGAATGAAAAGTTTACCTGACCGTTTTCAAGCGGAGCAAAACTTAAGTCATTAAAAGTCACCTCAGAAGTCGGGAAAGTTCATTTCCTGCCATCTAGTGATCAAAATTTTCCCGGGGAGGGCCCCGGGCCCCCTTCTTCTTTGGGGTTATCCATTCATGGAAAAAAGAATACAGTACGTAAGCAACTCAATTTTTTTTAATGTACGTATACACACATAAATAGTCCTATTTACTGTAATAAGAATGAGAAATTTTACCAGACCGTTTTCAAGAGGGGGAAAACCTTGAATTTCTAAAAACTTAAAAGTAATTAAAAGACACCTCAGAAGTCTGGAAAGCTCATTTCCGGCCATCTAAGAATCAAAATTAGGCCTAGGCCTACATTGAAACTCACATTGGCTTTATTAATAATATTTTTGCTTATGTACCTGTATTATCAACAAACACTCCCTGAAATCGTTTTAAAACAGCTTAAAAATGCTCAGATCGTCGGTATGCTCAGATCGTCGGAGCGGCGGGGGGAGGTGAGTGTTCCCCTGCACCCCCCCCCCGCCAGCTGGTACAGTCACTCACGCATTTCAAATCTCTCAGGTTGGTAACTATGCATAATATATATTATATAGTAACAATATTGAATGGTTCATGTTGTTAAAATGGATGATGATGATGGTGATGATTACGATGACTTGTCGAATTCTTTTTTGTAAGATGGAGAATGTGTGAAAGGGAGATTCTTTCTGATGTCCAAGTTTTCCTGGAGCATAGCAATGAATGTCAAGTTATTCAAAACAACGGCGTTGCAGTAGAGGGGCTACCTGTGCCAAATCTATTTTGCAATCATGAGGAAGCTGACACAAGGATGATACTGCACAGTGTGTGTGCAGCAAAGTCAAACAGTCGCATTGTTGTCAACCCCAGATACAGATGTGTTTATTAACTTACGGAAATAATAATAATAATAATAATAATAATAATAATAATAATAATAATAATAATAATAATAATAATAATAATAATAATAATACCAAGTCTTGTTGAATATTAGCCGTATTAATTTTCATTGAACTGTATCACTTTACTAGTGAATCTGAGATTTCATTATTTGCGTTATTCGCAATAGATATAATACTAATAATCCATCAAGAAAATGTGACTTTTACAAGAAAACTGTTTTTAAAGACATTGTATTATATTATAACTCTTATTATTATGTTCTGTTTCGAAAATTACAGCCATGTGATGTCTAATTTGCTCATAAACCCAATACTTTAGACCATAAAAGGCCGTTATTATAGAAAAGGGGCCCTTAGCAACGAAAATAGCGTAATTCATACATATTTCACATTATATCTCATTATTATGCATTATGTATTAATATTTTTGTTCAGACTCTACATATGAATACTTAATACAATTGTGTATATTTTGAGAAAAGAAATGTACACTCATGCTAGTATTAGTGGATTTAAATGCACCGTTGCTAAGGGAAAACCTCCATAGCAACCGAAAACTTATATTTTTTTTTCGTTAATGTGTAAGAACGGAACGTGGGAATTTATTTTCACAACGCTAATGGTGACTTAATTAACATAAAAGCAAGTACTTCCACGGTGTGTTCTACGCATTTTTGAGGTCTCGGCCCACGATCCGTTCAGATTGCTACCGACAATCAGCAGACGGCGTTGCGTCATCTATCGTTCACAGGGAGCGGAGTTGGATTTGTAGTACGACGCGTCACGCAGTGAGTGCCCGGCATTATTCTTTTTTAAATAATCATAAAAATTACAATTTTTCATGGGACCTCATTTATGCAAAATGTGTTTAATTTTTTAATCAGTCTATTATGTATGTATTTTTATTTATTGCACAGGATTTACTGATTATTTTTGGAATTAGAGGTTTATAAAAGGATACTTATTGTGTGATTAATCCTAGTGCTTTCTAAGACGGAGTCGACGTTAAGGTATCATTTGAAACATCTTACTTGAATCTATTATTCTGTGTATGATGATGGTGATAAGGCATACAGATTTTATAAAAAATACAAAAACAGCATGGTGTCCCTGTGCATTTATGCATACGTACTTGTGACATAGTTTTATGTATTTATTGAAACATTGATACAAACCAAAATTGTCGGTTATTTCATTTGAAACAAATGTCAGTATAATCGCAGGTAAGCAGGTGGTTAGCATAAGCAATGAAACTGTTTATCATCTTGATACCTTCCGACGAAAATTGACCCTACCGGCGTCACCACGGCGTCCCCACCGATCGATCTAACGTGACGTTGTTTATGTGGGTGTTTTATAGATTATTGAGAATGGTAATATAACCGAAAAAGATAATATGACAGTTGAATGACCGACAAAGACAACTGAAGACAATAGTTCGTCATTAGAAATTATTTAGTATAACTTTATTCGGAAAATTAATCTCAAAATCGAGTTGCCGTCCCCGGCGTTGTCAGTGACGTCGTATGATTTGTGTGCGATTTTTACCAATTAACCCGTAAGTAAAAAATATTTGAGCCATGTAGTACCTTGCAAATCAACCCAGAAACCCAGTAGGTTGTTGATTGTTTATTGGTAGGGTCCCTTTGCTGCCAAAATAGTTTTTTGGCAGTTGCGTCCCTGGTGATATCGTGAGGGTATGGTGAATGCTGGTTACGATTTGGTGGCACATCGATTGAGTATTTTCATTCATCTGGCCATGTAAATCAGTGGCGTATCTAGATACCTTTAAATGGGGGGACTCATGTGGAGAGGGCGCGAAGGTGAAGTGGGGGTGGGGGGCTCGACGATCAGTTGAGGGGCGCTAATTCGCAAAATAAGGTGATTTTAGGTGATTTTTAACTACTTGACCGTGATTTTTTTGTTAAATAGATTATAAAAATATTCAAATTAGATATGGTTGGTACAAAGAAAAATGGTTCGGTTGGGAATCAAACCCACGACCTCCAGCTTATCTAGTCAGATGAAAACCACTACAAATGATATTATGATGCGAGTTTTCCTTTAAGAAATATCATAGGAGTGATTATTTGCTCTACCTGACGTGTTATCGTACCGAACTCAGTACGTTTCAAAACATTAGTCATTAATTTAAAAAAAAAGCAAAAAAAAAAAACATGGTCATGGTGTCGAAAGTAAAGAAAAACTTAAATATTCAAATTAATTGTTATCAATAAATATATCTTATGAAGCCCTTTACATTGCTTGGGGAAATCCGTCACTGACTTACCATAGTATTCCTGACCTCTATATACATAACTTACCTTAATATTTGCTTGTTTCGTCTTATATCTGACTTACTGTAAGAAATGGGGCCCGGGGTTTCTCCCCCGGGAAAATTTTGGCGATCCGTTGGTTCCGCGCCGTCGCGTGCATTCGTCGTCGCGCGCAGTGAGTACCCGGCTTAAGTTATTCAAAATTCAAGGTTTCCCCTACTGACATGAATCAATGAACCCAAAGAAAAAGGGAGGTTCGGGTTCTTCCCGGGAAAATGTTGATTTCTAAATGGTGGAAAATGAGCTTTTCCGACTTCTGAAGTATCTTTTAATGAATTTAATTTTCAGTTCTTCAAAATTCAAAGTTTGTCCCTTTTGAAAACGGTCAGGTAAATTTTCCCCGTTGTTTAACAGTAAATAGGCCATATATGTGTATACATACACATAACAAAAAATTGAGTAGTTGCATACGTATTATTTTTCATCATTCCTGTCGAAATATTGAATGCCGACACGATGGCGTGTATTTCGATACTTGGAGTATATATTATACTATCTTATCTGAGATTAATCAGTGGACCTTTCGGTTATTATTTTTCCATAAAGAGATAAATCCCAAAAAGAAAAAAAAATGATTCCTAAATGGCGGGAAATGAGCTTTCCTGACTTCTGAGATGTCTTTAAATGACTTTTAAGTTCTTCAAAATTCAAGGTTTTCCCCTCTTGAGGACGATTCCATGAATCAATGAACCCCCAAAAGAGGGGGATTCTAGTTCTCCCAGGAAAAAACGTTGATTTAAAAATGCGGAAAATGAGAAAATCCTTACTTCTGAAGTGCCTTTTAATGATTTTAAGTTCTCAAAATTCAAGTTTGCGATCTTGAAAACGGTCAGCTAAATTTTTTTCATTCGTATTACAGTAAATATGCCTTATGTGCGTATACATACATAAAAAAAATTGAGTAATTGCATACGTAGTCTTTTGACATGAATCGATAAATCCCAAAAAGAAAGGGGGTTCATGTGGTTCTTCCCCGGGAAAATGTTGATTCCTAGGTGGCGGGAAATGAGCTTTCCCGACATTTGAAGTGTGTTTTAATTTTCTTCAAAATTTTAATTTTCTTATTGTAACAAAAAATTTTTTTTTTAAAATCAGATCACGAGTCCTGAAAACGTAGGTCTAGAATTCTTTTTTTTTTGTTGCCCAAGGGAGGGGTCAGGACCCATGACCCCTCTCCCTCCCCTTCTGCCAATGTGAGTTGCGAGAAAATGTAACTCGGTCGGGGACTGGATAAACATTCTCTTTCCCATCCTTCTCCTTCTTCCCTCTTTATTTTCTTGCATTTCTATCCGATCATACCAAATTCTCCAGACATATATTTTTCTGAGGACTATGCCTTGCCTAGGCCTCAGACTACTGAGGCCTCCTGGTCCGACCCAGGGACCCGTGGGACCCGTCCGACCCGTGGGAGCCGCGGCTCCCCCCCTCCCCCCTTTGTACACAGTGTTAAAATTTTAAAGCTTATTCTTGAGCCAATACAAATTCTTTCCTGGGATCACTCAAAATGAATACTTCTAAACATGTAAATATGCATCAGTACACGTTAGACATAGGCCTAATAGAACACATATTAGGCCTAAGCGTGATTTAAAAAAATCTTAAATCCATAAATCTCAGGCCAGGTCTTTTAAGATAGAAATGCGATACTGTGGGTCAATTTCGTTTTTATCCTTTTTTTTCTTTAAATGTATGTTTAATAATACTACTACTAATAGTAGTAATAATAGCAATGATGATGATGACGATAGTAATAATTGATATCAATATTAATAACAATAAAAAGTGAAGAAAATTGTGCTAAATGCGAAAAAACTTGTGATTTGTTGATCATAATATAGTATATATAGTTAAAGCTTAGTAAGCTATAATTAGGCCTACGTTGTCCTGGATATTAAGTAGATCCA
>NW_022741166.1:241454-253491 GCF_011630105.1 Anneissia japonica
CACCTTTCAAAACAGATCTGTGCCCTTCCCTGGGTATGACATTTAACTCCATCGAGTCGGCTCCTGATGTATGTCTTAGTGACTGCTGTTTGTTTTTAGGATGTGATCTGGTTTTTCATGTACATTTTTCGTGATTATGACTATGCTGGATAAAGAATGTTTAAGCAGAGGTGGATTCAATCCCCCCCCCCCATTGATTTTTTTAAGGAAAAAAAAGAAAAATACATTCAAATTGAAGTGCGAGAGTACATTCAAATTGAAGTGCGAGAGTGTAATTTCCGGCCATCTAGAGATGCCCTAATCATAAATTTTCTTACCTCAGCCCCAACCATGGTGGGTTGAGGTGGGTGGTTCCTCGGTCTGTGAAAGTCCCTCCCTGGTTCACCTCTCTTTCGAATTCCTGGATCTGCCATTGTTGATTTATTATATAATTATTTTTGCGCTTATTTATAATGCCTCTATTGCAATTTTCACTTTATCCTCTCAAACAGTCCTAAGAACGTTCAAAGTGCGCTACTTCACATGGGGATTCGCCCCCTTGACCCCGCCGGGGTCATACGTAATTCGCATAACGGCTCCCCCCCTTTCAAAATTCTGGCTACGTCCCTGGTCCGACCTAGCGCAGGCTTAGAGGTGCCTAGACCGACACGATCGTCCATACTTTGGGCCCAATAGTCTGGAAATTGACTCGATGTCTCTTCGGCCCCAGATCCTCCGTCACCCGGGCATTAGCAGTAGCACAACAGGGGTAGCACCAGGATTTTCCCGACTGGGGGAGGGGGAGGCCGAGGCCGAGGTCCCCGACGAGGGGGGTCGATCCTCCAACGTGGGGTCAGATTCCCCTGACGAAAGCAAAGTGGGCGTGGTCGAGTTTCGATTAAAAGGATTCGAATGTGGTCCTGGGGGGCGAATGTGGTCCTGGGGGCGAAGCCCGGCCCGAAAATTTTGACAATTTATGGGTTTCAAAGGCTTATTTAATCGATTTTATAGTCTACTAATATGTAGAAAATACATACAGTATAATATTTTTTTCTCCCCGACGAATTGTGCTTTTTTCCCCGACGAGGCCCTGGCCTTCTCCCCCCGCTGGTGCCACCCCTGCAGCACAAACCTATGCACAAACTAAGCCTCAGCCCGCCTCGCTAACGTCACATTGGTCACATTAGATGTTGTGCGGTATAATTTATACATGACATAGGCCTACAAGCCATCCACGCCCCCTCGGCTGAACCCGTTGTATTTAGCAACTACCAGAAATAAAGCCTTTTTGAGGTCTCGGCCCACGGCCTATTGTGATGATATGAAGAAGAACGCCACACAACGCTCGCAATGGATCGTTTTTAATAATAGGCCTAATAATAATAATAAAACATTTATAATGCGCTAATTAAGTAGAGTAAATGATCAAAAGCGCAGAGAGTACAACTAGAGAAAGATTTTAAAAATTGAAAATGCGAAGTGGGGATGGATTAAATAGAGTTAAAGAGATGGGATTTCAGTTTTAACTTAAATACATCAATAGACAGAGACAGTTTGATAGAGAGTGGCAATTCGTTCCACAGCGATAAAGCAGCATAGGCGAACGTTCTTTTGGGTACCGTTCTTTTGCCGTATGTTTTTGTTTTAAATTTTGGGGTGACGAGTATGGAACGCCGAAAGGACAAACCACAAGTGGCGCAGTGCAAAACTAAAGTGGCACAGTGCAAAAGTCGAGTGGCGCAATGCAAAACTAAAGTGGCGCAGTGCAAAACTAATGTGGCGCAGTGCAAATCCAAATGCGTGTGCCGCTACTTGACTTTTGCACTGCGCCGCTTGACTTTGGCACTGTGCCACTTGATGTTTGCACTGCACTTGACTTTTGCACTGCGCCACTTGTGGTTGTCCTTTTAGCGATATCACACCAAAAGGACAAACAAAAATCACAGTGCAAAACTAAAGTGGCGCAGAGCATACTCAAATGCGTGCGCCGCCACTTCACTTTTGTACTGTGCCACTTGACTTCTGCACTGCGCCAGTTGATTTTGCACTGCGCCACTTGACTTTTGGCGATATTGTATGGTACGCCAATTTTGGCATCAAAATGAAACTAAACAACAATATAAATGAATAAATAAAAATCAACAACACATAATTCAATTTTTTTAAAATAATTTCACAACAACACAGCAACACAACAAAAAATCGAAGCTTGACCACGCCCACATTGCTTTCGTCTGGGAAATATGACCCCTCGTCGGGGGCATCGGAGACCTCGGCCTCCCCCCACCCCACCCCGTTGGGCAAATCCTGGCGCCACCCCTGCCTATGGCACAGTTGCCAGCCATGGCTACTAGAGACAGATTAGAAGCTTTGGTAGTGATGGGTTATTATACGAATAAACAAAATGCTGAAGAAATGGAGGTAAGCGTAAGCACCATAAAAAACCTCCGGCGTAATTTCCGATTGAGAAAGATCGATTCAATAACATACATTTTCACATTGTATTATTAAAGCTCAGATTTTCAGCATTTAATTTAATTAGACCAATAACATCTTATACAGTAATACTTTTTTTGCAAATCAAAAAATATAATGAGACAGATTTGTTTTTTCACTCAAATAGATTTCTTCATCTTTCCTGTTTACTGTTTGACAAAATGTAAACAATATATACAGACGGTTTTAAATTTTTTTTTTTATTTTTCATAAATACAATTTCAATATTTAAATGAATATTCTGTGTGATTAGACATTTACAATGATATTAATTTTATTGTAGACTTAGTGTGCGACAATTTTCTGATATTTATATATTGAAAAATAAATACTGTTTAGGCATTTTAATTATCTATATTTTATATAATGTGGCCTTTAATAATAATAATAATAATAATAGTTCATTCTTATATAGCGCAATTTACCTGTAGGCCTATAAGTTATTACAACTGTACTTTAATTGTTATCGTTACCTGTGTAAAAGTATTACAGTATTATAGTTATAGTCAACCGTGGTTGAATCTTACAAAAAGGATATATAGAGGTATTATTTTTATCTTTTATTTATTACTGTATATGTTGTTAACTCTCGTAACACTGCCAGTGGAACGTAATTTCTGGGTTTTTTAGACAATAACATTATCTTGAATCTCTTGAGTCTTGAGCCGCTGTGACCCACAAAGACCAACATTTTTTCTCTCAATCGTGATGAAAATAATTCCTATTAATGATGTCATCATCAGGAATTCCTAATGATTCCTGATGATGACATAATTAATGTCGAAATATTGAATCCCGACACGATGGCGTGCATTTCGATACTTGGAGTATGTGTACTATCTGAGATTAATCAGTGGACATTTCGGTTGATGCTATGTAAATATAGTATTCGTCTTTTTAGCACATTATTGCCTGAATCTGAGTCAATTTAATGATTTACTCTTTATTCCAGTTCCAAAGCGGCAACCAATGTTGTACGTCCACGGCTGGTGGCAGAGCGCGTCTTGGCGCTGCTACCCTCTAAATGAAAGTAAGGCTTGGCCTAGCGGTACGCGTATTTTTGGGGCCTACAAAAACCTTGAATATTTCATTCATAAACTTGTTCCATGTTAAAATAAAACGCATATGTGCAGCATCGTTCATTTGGTAGTGACACCAACAGGATGCATGAGATAATTAAGGGTCTTCCTTTTATAGACACCTATATGAGTGTCAACAAAACGAAGACCGAAGACCCGAAAAACGAAGACCCACATTTTTTTCTCTCAATCGTGATGAAATAATGAAATAGGTACTTGGCAACTGTTTTATGATGATTTTGAAATACTTTCAATAAGATAATTGAGAAATAATTGGAGGTCTTCGTTTTTCGGGTCTTCGTTTTGTAGACACCCATATAGGGCAAAAATACGAAGCTTTGGTATTGTCAGAGGTCTGGAAGCCCTGGCCTTAACAAAAAAAAATAATAAAAATAAAAATTGGTTCGTGTGGGAATCGAACACACAACCTCCAGGTTTGCTATTCATTATCCACCATCAACTAAACTGCCTTAAAGAAGAAAAAAAAGAAAAAACAAAATTGGTTTGTGTTGGAATCGAACACACAACCTCCATGTTTGCTATTCATTATCCACCATCAACTAAACTGTCTTGAAAAAAAAAACGCCTCGTGTGGGAATCGAACCCACGATCTGCAAAAAAAAAAAAAAAAAAAAAAAAAAAAAAAACTGGCTCGTGTGGGAATCGAACTCACGACCTGCAAAAAAAAAAATTAAAATAAATAAAAACATTTTAAAAAAAACTTGCCCCGTGTGGGAATCGAACCCACGATCGCTGGGTTTACTACCCCTGATCCAGCATGACTAAACAGAGGGAGGTAAACCGCGGCCCCTAAGCCATAAATGCGATAAACCTAGTACCACACCAAGTACCAGTTAGTCAACTCTGATCCTACTAGAAAAAATTCTTTGTATATATACACTGCAGGGTAATATTACCCATGGCCATGGTGTAAAAAATGGGCTGTGGGCCTAGAGGGTTTATTATTTTGTCTAAAAATGTAGAATTAAATTTATAATCGATTTTTGATTGTTACCATCTCCATAACTTACGCACTTTTTTTTAAATAGACAAAAATATTTTAAAAATTCATTATGCAAATTAGAAAAAAATAGACTAATCATGTTACGGGAAACCTGGTGGTTGTGTGTTCAATTCCCACACAAACCATTTTTTTTTTTTTTTTTAAGGCAGTTTAATTGATGGTGGATAATGAATAGCAAAACCTGGTGGTTGTGTGTTCGATTCCCACACGAACCATTTTTTTAAGGCAGTTTAGTTGATGGTGGATAATGAATAGCGACCCCTGGAGGTTGTGTGTTCGATTCTCACACGAACCAATTTTTTTTTTTTTTTTTTTACGTCGGTAAACGTTTAAAATTTACAACTTATTTTTTTTTTTTTTTTTAATGGCGGAAGTTTATAACAAAGCTTCGCATTTTTGCCGGCATAATGCCTAGACAGGATTGTTCATTCATATTGAAATTAGTGTTTTAATGGTGCTTTTTTTTCATCCAATGGGAATTCATATTCTGGTTTAATTTAATTAATTTGTTTATGTTCAAGATCAAGTTTAATTTTTATACTTATGTTCTAATTGTATGTACTGAGGGGTCCAATTGATCAGCTCAGGCTGGATGGACCACCCTCACAAAATATTGTTTAAATAAATAAATATATTTAATATAAGAAGAATCTATGAATAATCAGCTTTCCGTTTACTGGGGAATGAACAACAAGATATTTGATTGGTGAACAGCCGAAATGGCAATTTAAAGCCAACGAAGTCGCTAGAGGTAATTTTTTTTTATTTATTTTTTTTAAGGTCAGGGCCTTCAGAAGGAAGACCTATTGTCTCCCACATGGGTGTCGATCGGTGGGAGACAGGGGGGACACGTCCCCCCACTTCTCAAAGTAGGGGAACATCATATCGATTGTCGCCCCCTCCACTTTTCACCAATCTTCTATAATTAAAACCCCACTTTTTAAAAGTGTATGGAAAGAATAACAATTACGCTAGACTCATGAATTTTGCCTGTTCAATTTTCCTAGTGCTGTATGTATTTTCCGGACAAAAACTGACTAAAAACGCAATTGTTTATACATTTCGTAACCATCTCAGAAACTAGATCGATTTCATGGGTGCAGCGGTTATCAGAGGCTAAATTTATTGTGAAAACAATGTACTTAACGTTGTTAAAATTGGAAACGTGTATACTTATTAGGCCAGTGTTTTTACAAAGTGCACAATATTTAATATAAACGATTATTACTTTTGTATAATACGGTATTATGACCCGTACATATATACTAGTGTTTAATATTATCTACATACATAGGATTACTGTTTTTCATAATTTCAAAAAAAAAATTATAGTTAGTCAAACTAGGAGGAAATTTTTTTATTTTTTATATATATATGTTGTAGAACTAATTTTTCTAAGACACAAAAAAGCATATTCGACGAAAAAATCGAAAGCGGTTAGTGATATACAGATTTTTTAATATTTAAAAGCTGTAAGGAAAAGGTCCGTACTCCCTCTTTCCCCCATTTTTAAATAATCAAAAATCTGTATTTTATCAGCCGCTTCCGAGTGTTTTGTCAAAAATGCTTTTCGTGTCTTAGAAAAATCAGTTCTACAACATTACAAAAATAATTTTCCTCTGAAGCATAGCTTTAAATTTGAATATAATTTTCTTTTTTTTTCTCCATTTCTTTATAATAATAATAATAATAATAATATAAATAAAAACTGTGTTCGAGCTTTCTTAACGTGACATAGTGATACCTACTGGCATAATAATAATAATAATAATAATAATAATAATAATAATAATAATAATAAGAATAATAATAATAAAACAAGTTGTTTTATTCGGATTGCATTTAAGGCCATGAGAGGTAATGTAGTGATTAGCATAATTAATCAGCTTTTGTAAACCAGTTTTACTTAAGCTGACAAGAAGCATAGCAGAATGCATTAAATGACGAATTTGCAATAACAATACCTGTTACCATGTCATTGGTACTTAAATTAGAAACCATGTTCCTATAGAACTTCAGTTTGAAAATGAAAGGGGAGGATAAGCCACCTTGCCTTGTACCCTTACGAATAGCAAATTCTCTACCAATTTTAACACGCACAGCGACCTATGTTACCAAGAATGAAGATAACGCCACTATTCGTTAGAGATTGCTTTTTATAAAGAAGTCATAAAACAAATTATATATAAATAATGGAAAAAAAGGCACTAATTTAATTGGCGTCCCATACTTGGTTTCTTTTTTTTCCGGATTTCTTATTCGGACTCTAAATTAACTTTTTCGTTGGTGGCGCTGTCCAGAATGAGAAAAATAATAAAAAATAAGAGATTGTGGCAAGTCTACTGCTACTTGTTTGTGTGTGTATTGTGTGTGGGCCGTGTATTGTGGTTAAAAAAAGTGAAGATTTTGACCATTTTAACGTATTTCAGACTCATTGTTTGCATAATTCATAGTTTTTTTACACGTTAACTTATGATGGACGGAATCAGTAATGCATATGAGGTCTCGGGTAATTGAAATGTTTATTTATTTGTAAGAACCAGTTGTGTTTTTCGTAATATATATTTTCTAGGCCCTGGGCCTGACTGAAGTATCACGCACAAAGAGTGTTTATGCACGATTGTCGGGTCGGAATGTATTTAGCGATAGCAGATCAGAGGGCCTAGACTAGGCTTAGGTCTAGCCAGGTATGGTAGTACGTAGTAGAGAGGCAGGCCCAGTAGTAGCGAACGTTATAAGAAAACAACCCCACTCATTGACACTGGACTGCACTGTTGTTACCAAAGACAGATTTATGAGATTATAAAGCCTGTTTTTCATTTGGCCTAGCTAGGCTTATGCCTAGGTCCTAGGCGAATTTATTCACGCGAATCCAAAGCGTCGGCTTATGCACATGCGCATTCACATTCCTATCGGAGTTTTTGCGAAGCGAAAAAATGCGCAACCAATCAGAGCTTAGGAAGCGAACCGACGCTTTGATTCACGCAAACAAATTCGCCTAGTGGAAAACCAGCTTTAGTTAGGGAGCTTTCGATTTGTGCGATGATGCAACGCAAGAACGGAATCACTTGTGCATGACAGTTACCTGGCATCCTACGTTCTCTGCATAAGCCTGGTTTCCTGTCGACGTAAGAAGGCAGATTCACTTACGACTACGTCGTTTTATCGTAAGAAAATGCGATTTGACAGGAAACCGATTACGACTGGTGCGTTGTAAAATCGACGTAACGTAAACTAAAATCGTCGCAAAACAGTTTTGGACAGGAAACCGACGTATTGAATTTTCATGTGATACGTCGATTTTCCACTATTTGATGAAAATTGCTTGTTTATATGCGGCCCAACACGATCAACGCAAACGTCGTTGAAGTCGGCATTATTTCAACTTTGCGTAAGAGTCGTAAGAATCGTAAGAAACGTATGAAACGTAAGAAATTCTGATCCTTACGTCGACAGGAAACCAGGCTATACATAGATTTGGCTAAATGCATTCCAGAATCTACTCAATGGATACCAGTCAATTCGAGCGGATGTCAGTTCAAGCGAATGTCAGTTCGAGCGGATGCCAGTTCGAGCGGATGCCAGTTCGAGCGGATGCATTTAGTGTAAACTACAACAAGGGCAAATTTATCGTCGCCCTATTTTTGTATTTGTTTGTTTTAAATGCAAAAAATGCTCTGTGCACTAAAGTTCTGAAATGTTTTTGGTACTTTTTGATAATTATTCCATGTTTGAATTTCAGTCTTGGCAAATCCAACTAAAAGATGGCCGCTAGAAAGCACTTATTGTTGTAGCAGTCATTGGTTGCTATAGTGATATGATCAGTATACGTGTGCGTATTTACATTTAAAAGATGGCTGCTAGAAAGCACTTAGGCCCTATATTTTAAAACTATAGAATTTTGCACGTAGAATTCACGGTTTTTGTCTCCAGTTAGTTGAATTATATAGTGTTGTAACAGTATTGTAGATTTACGATTTAGGCCTATATTTGTAAATGGGAGTAACTGTAATTGTAATTTTTATTCACCATAGAAATTTAAATTATTTTTACGTATATGGTATCAGAAGGTGCACAAACCATTGGTGTAGTAGTGTGACACAGGGGCAGATCCAGTGTAGGGGACAGGGGGAGGCACGTGCCCCCCCCCCTTGTCATGCCACTAAATTTAAAAAATGTCAATGCATATTTTTGAATGCATTAAATCTAACCTAAAGTATAAAAATTTTCCATTTAGTGTACGATGCATGCTCTACTAATTGCTTTATAAGTCAATCGCCGTCTTTTAATTTTAGATTTTTATAACCTATTGTTGTAGCAGTCATCGGTTGCTATAGTGATATGATCAGTATACGTGTGCGTATTTACATTTAGCAGTGCGTATGCTGATTTTTACTTCTGCAGTACACGTTTAATTAACTACACATCATCAGAACAGTACGGATACGATGAATAACTATTGTGTTAGAAAGAACTTGTTTGTAATGCTATTTTGATCTTTTGTCAAAGAAATAAACAAATTTAGCATTCGAGAGAGAATACAGTCACTGACGTCATTTTTGGTCGGTGTATGCAGACAGGTAAAATCGTGCGATGATTTCATCACTAGGCTAGGCTACGGCCTAGTAGTAGTAGTAGGAGGAGGCTCTGACGGCATCCTGCCTGGCCGTAGGCCTACATCTGAATTTGTTCCTTGAGTTTTTAAAATAGGTCTAGAATATTCCTATTAAACGTTCAGTTTGTTGTGTTTATGAGGGTCCATTGATTCAATGAATTCCTTAATTGTTCATACTTAATATTGAATTTGAAGTAACTTTCTTCGGGTTCTAATTAAGCTTGTTTTATTAAAGTAATTATCAATTACAATTCAATTTTTATCGTAGTGCGCGATGTATTCACAGTGACGAAAAAATGAGGAATTTTTTTTGCACACGAACCTAAAAAAAAATCAAGCCAAGCGTCCACTAATAGAAAAATTAGTGGATGGTGGGGAATAGGCATAACATTGGGAGTTACAGTGTTGACATCACGATTGACTTACAATATTAATTTGTGAAAAACGTCTGTCCACGACATTCACCTTTGACCTTATCTGTGGCAACGTCTGTGTGCTAAATAGTTAAATTATCTAGAACAGTGCTACTACTACTAGGCCTAGGGCCTGGGTTTTGCATAGCCTATACAGTGGTGGATCCAGGAATCCCCGAGTAGAGGGCTGCAGAAAGTCATATTCACTGTCATCTACTCTAGACTATATATTATATGCAATATTAAGACATTATTACCAAATTATGAAGTTGATTTTAAAAAGGAAGTAGCATACTGTATCTTGCCACATTCTGTTTGCTGACCGATAACAAGTTTTGATAGGCTTATAGAACTTTATGGCAAATGCTAAATGTATGTGTGAACAAAGTGAACTGTTCATGGCTATAAAATGCATTACTACATTATTTTAATATATTTATATTTTGTTTGAAATATTTGTTTCAGGTTTAAGTGGTAGTCATGTTACAGAGCAGGGAGATGTAAGCCTGAGATCTGAATCAACACCATCAACATCTGGTCTGCGTAGAGGTGGCAGAGTTCGCAAGCCAATCAGAGCAGAGTCACCAGATATAGAAGAACCAGTTGCAAAGTCAAAGAAGAGGGGGCCTAAGTCACAAGGAGCTGAAAAACCAAGTATGATTAATAATAATATGATAAATATTATTATTAATCATATTATTAATAATCATAATTAGTTAATAATAATATGATAAATATAACACGGTCATAATAGAATAGAATACAGTACTAATATTAACAAATAGATTTTGAGATTGAAACTGTTTGTCACCTAATTAATGCCTTTTTATGTGATTTATTTTCAGATAAACCATTTTCTTGTGATAATTGCAAGTCACCATACATTGTGAATCCAAAACGAAGCATATCAAAGAAAGACCCAAAGAGAGCTCCAGCCCCTCGCTACAAAGTTGACCCAGAATCAGGAAAGAAACTGACACTGTGCAATGCCTGTGGTAAGGGCGACATTTGAGGCTAGTAGACCAGTAAAAGATATGTGAAAAAAAAAAAGAGTTAATGTGATCCGAGTTCCATTAGTGGCTGTGGTTTGGATGTTAAGGTGCTCGCTCACCTTGCATTCCAAAGTTCTGAGTTCAATCATGGCGAATAAGCGCCCCATTTGAATAAGCGCCCCTATCGAATAAGCGCCCCTCATAACGAGAAAATTTCCTTAAGCACCCCGTTTGAATAAGTGCCCCCTTCTAATTTGAATAAACGCCCCCTCAATAACCCAATCAATCCTGGGACTGTGGATGTTGGCATGATTTGAGGAGTGGAATAACATTCTCCTTTAGTCAATATCAGAATGATGAGAGCTCCCCGGACAGACAGTATATTTCCAGCTTTCATCTTCTTTCATTTGTCTATAGCCTAGTCCTACTACTCCTTTTCCGACAATTTGCATCTTTAACACATTCTCATCTAAGTTTTCAAGAAAACCTGCAATAGTCATGCCCTCCTCCTATTCTCAGTCGAAAAATGGCGAACAAGCTAACCACCACCACTAATTTCATCTGCTATTCTGCTGTTATTTAATACTGTACTCACAACATTCTTGTCATAACAAGCCATGCTCTCTGGACGATTATCTTTTCCGCCGCAGCACCATTCGTAATTTGCGGTTTCCTGATGTCCTTATTTAATCATTTTTCATTCAAAATGCGCCTCTTGGATTTAATAAGTTCTCATAAGAACCCCTCGATTTTCATCTATTTCCATAAGCGCCCCCTCAATTTTCACTCTATTTTTATAAGTGCCCCGTTCAAATAAGCGCCCCGTTTGAATAAGCGCCCCTCAAAAAGTGCAAAAAATATTTTAAGCGCCCAGGCGCTTATTCGTGCGAGTACGGTACATAAAAATACAGGTTTTTCTAGCAACAAAAAACAACTTGAACACTTGAAACCCTAAAAGACACTAGGTTAGAACATTGATTCTTCCAAATAATTGTCTTCACTTGATACTGTAGATCATCCTTATGGATAAAAGAAAAAAGAATTTTGAGCTCGGATTTATAATTCAATGCATGTCAAAAATATAAACATCCTGAAGTAGTGGCCTGCTAGGTAGCTATCCTGAGGTAGCTTTTATCTGGCTGTTTTATTTTTTCTTGATGAACTATAATTTTCATTGAACTAACATTTTATACTTGTGCTGGCTTTAGCAGATTTTTCCATTTTGATAAAAAATGGAGCACATTTAAAATATAGTTTCCTAACTATTTATATTGTTTCTGTTCAGGTCTACTTTTTGACCGACAAAAAAAGCGTGGTGCCAAGCCCCCGGTTGCCACAGAGGCAGATCGCAAGAAATATGCAGAGGAATGTGAAAAATTCTCGCAATCTTTGGCATGTGGGATGAATGACCCCGAAGGTAATATGAACTACTTTGCCAC